>NW_027355264.1:0-1740 GCF_012295235.1 Primulina huaijiensis
TCCAGACAAACAGCAATTCTCAATCAATTTAGAAACACCTATCGTAGATAAGGATAAAGCACATACCTTTCGACTCAAGGCATCCGCTGCTACATTAGACTTCCCTGGATAGTACTTGATTTCGCAATCAAAATCTTTCAACAGATCAAGCCATCTTTGTTGTCTCATGTTCAATTCTGACTGAGAAAACAGATACTTCAGGCTTTTGTGATCCGAATAGATTTCAAACTTCTCGCCGTAGAGATAGTGTCGTCATATTTTGAGTGCAAATACAATAGCCGCCAATTTAAGATCATGAATTGGGTACCGAGTCTCGTGTGGCTTCAACTGTCTTGAGTCATATGCAATCACATGTCCTCGCTGCATAAGAATACATCCTAACCCTTTGTGAGATGCATCACAATATACAACGAAATCACCCGTACCTGAAGGTATCGTAAATACTGGAGCACTGGTCAATCGTCTCTTCAACTCCAAGAAGCTAGACTCACAAGCTTCAGACCATACAAATGACGCATTCTTTTGTGTCAACTGGGTAATCGGCTTTGCGATACTGGAGAAATCTTTGATGAATCGTCGATAATATCCTGCTAGACCCATGAAACTGCGTATCTCTGGCACAGAAGTCGGTCTAGGCCAACTTATTACAGCTTCAACTTTACTTGGATCAACAGAAATACCGTCTCCAGATATGATATGCCCCAAAAAGTCAACCTGTCTCAACCAAAACTCGTATTTTGACAGTTTAGCATATAATTTCTCATTCCTCAACGTCTGCAACACAATTCTTAACTGTTCGGCATGCTCAACCATACTCTTGGAATATACCAAAATATCATCGATAAAAACAATTACAAACTCATCCAGATATTTCTGAAAGATATGATTCATCAATCCCATAAACACCGCTGGAGCATTTGTTAAACCGAAAGGCATGACAATAAATTCATAACGTTCGTACCTGGTTCGAAATGCTGTCTTCGGTATATCAACATCTCGGACTCTCAGCTGGTGATATCCAAATCTCAGATCGATCTTGGAATAGACAGAGGATCCCTGCAACTGATCAAATAAATCGTCGATACGAGGCAATGGGTATTTGTTCTTTACCGTCGTCTTGTTCAGTTGCCGGTAATCAATACACAATCTCATCGAACCGTCTTTCTTTCGCACAAATAGCACTGGAGCGCCCCAAGGAGAAACACTCGGTCTGATATATCCCTTGGCTAGAAGATCTTCTAGCTGAGTCTTTAATTCTTTCAATTCGATTGGCGCCATTCTGTAGGGGGCTCGGGATATAGGAACAGTACCTGGAATGAGATCGATGCTAAAATCTACCTCTCGAGCTGGAGGTAACCCTGGAATCGCGTCGGGGAATACATCGGCAAATTCACGTACCACTGGCAGATCTGCCAATGACGGGCTCGATTTCAGTAGATCTACTGAATAGACAAGGAACCCTTCTGCTCCTCTCTGTAACAACCGTGTCATCGTCAAAACAGATACTAAGGGAATCCGAGATCTGGAACCCTTACCGTAGAATTTCCATTCGTCAGCCATCTCTGGTCTGAACCTGACAATCTTCTGGAAACAATCTACAGTAGCTCGGTACTTTGTTAACATATCAATACCGACAATACAATCAAAATCAGATAACCCAAGCACAACACAGTCTAACTCAATCTCGTTACCCTCGAACTGTAGCATACACTGTCTAACTGAAGTCACGGATATAAGACC
>NW_027355264.1:1936-2767 GCF_012295235.1 Primulina huaijiensis
TTCAGTAGCATGTCTACCCCCACAAGAGCTGCAATACACACCTGTATATTCTGTACTCTGACCAGGATCTCTCTGTCGTGATCCACTGGAGCTCGTCGAACTGCTCCCTGATCTCTTGAACTGTTTTCCTTTCGCTTTCAACTGCTCTTTTCTCCCGCTGCTACTACCACTGCTCTCGAATCTGGGAGGAAGTTGAAAAGAGGGCTGTGGTGGTCTTGGACTCGGAGTGACATAAGGAGTGCTTCGTTGCCTAAGCAGTCCAGCTTCCGCCCCCTTGGCACGGTTCAACGCTTCAGCAAAGTTGTTAGGTCTACCGGTATTCACCAAAGTAAAAGTATCTGGGTTCAAGCCATTAATAAACTGATCTGCAATGGCCTCGTCACTCTCTGCAACGTGAGGAGCAAATCTGAGCAATGTTGAGAACTTTGCCACGTATTCTTCGATATTCAACTGTCCCTGTCTCAGATTGGCAAATTCAGAACCTTTATCTTTTCTGTAGGACACGGGAAAGAATCGTTGATAGAACTCTGCTTTGAAAACTTTCCAAGTGATCTTTGTGCCACGATGCTCCAAGTCTCTTTCGTGGTAAGGCACCAGTTCTTTGCAACTTCTTGCAGTTGATGCCCAATAAGTTTAACTCGTCGCTCGTCAGTGTAGTCAAGAGATTCAAATAACATCTCGATGTCATCGAGCCAACTTTCACATTCAACTGAATTTTCTATGCCCTTCAGTGTCGGTGGTCGAAATGATTGAAACCGCTTTAACAAAGTCTCCATTGGTGTAGCAGTCACATCCATCGGATCATTGGATGCACTGCCCTGTTCTGGTGGC
>NW_027355265.1:0-215 GCF_012295235.1 Primulina huaijiensis
ATCTCCTCTCTTGGCTCTTCGGGTGTGGGTTCTATAATTGTGGTTCTCTCTCGAACCTCTTCGAGTTCTATCATCTCTCCTTTTCTATCCAATAGAAATTTCTTTTCAAAAAAGATTGCATTCCTAGAAACAAACACCTTTGTTTCTTTGGGATAATAGAAATAATATCTAACTGAATTCCTTGGATATCCCATAAAGTAACATAAAATGGATCG
>NW_027355266.1:0-478 GCF_012295235.1 Primulina huaijiensis
GGTTCCTTTGCTTGCGCAACGGCACCAGTGTTGTCGCAGTATAGCAGAACTGGATCAACTCCATTAGGAATAACGCCCAACTCTTGGACAAAATTCCGCATCCAAACTGCCTCATTGGCTGCAGCAGATGCAGCAATGTACTCAGCTTCAGTGGTGGAATCCGCAACGGTGTCTTGCTTAGAACTCTTCCAAGAGACAGACGCACCATTAAGCATGAATACAAAACCAGAGGTCGATTTCGAATCATTTACGTCACATTGAAAGCTAGAATCAGTGTAGCCTTCCAATTTCAATTCTCCACCCCCATAGACCATGAACAAATTATTAGTCCTTCTCAAGTACTTAAGAATATCTTTCACGGCCTTCCAATGCATTGGACCAGGGTTCGCCTGATATCTGCTTGTAACACTCATGGCGTAAGCAACATCGGGAAGTGTTGATATCATATCATACATGATACTACCAATGGCTGACGCAT
>NW_027355267.1:0-731 GCF_012295235.1 Primulina huaijiensis
CAACAAGTCAAGGCAGAACACCAGAGACCTGGTGGACTTCTTCAAACTTTGGAAATCCCGGAATGGAAATGGGAACATATTTCCATGGACTTTGTAGTCGGTTTACCAAGGTCTAGACAAAGCTATGAGGGTATATGGGTAATCGTAGATAGACTCACAAAATCTGCGCATTTCTTACCTGTCTGCATGAACTATAATCTGGATAAACTGGCCACCTTGTACATGAATAATATCGTACGGTTACACGGAGTTCCAGTTAGCATACTATCAGACAGAGATCCGAGGTTTGCATCCCGTTTTTGGAAGAGCTTTCAAAAAGCTATGGGGACAAAAGTTACTCTTAGTACGGCATATCACCCTCAAACGGACGGCCAAACTGAGAGGACAATACAAACTTTGGAGGACATGCTAAGAGCGTGTGCTCTAGACTTCAATGGTAATTGGAGCGAACATCTGTCCTTAATCGAGTTCGCATACAATGATAGGGAGCACAGCAGTAGTAGAATGGCACCGTACGAAGCTCTGTATGGACGAAAGTGTCGATCGCCACTATATTGGGATGAAGTAGGGGAAAAAGCCATGGTTGGACCCGAACTGATCCAAGAAACAGTGGATAAAGTTGCTATGATCAAAGAGAGACTGAAAACTGCACAGGATCGACAGAAAAGCTGGGCTGACCTGAAAAAAAGACCCGTGGAATTTGAAGTGGGTGAAAAAGCATATGTGAAAGT
>NW_027355268.1:0-763 GCF_012295235.1 Primulina huaijiensis
TCTGATGCCGATTCATCCAAGTGGCTTGAAGCTATGGAATCTGAGGTGAATTCCATGCATTCGAACCAAGTGTGGAATCTCGTGGATCCACCTGAGGGAATCGTTCTCATAGGGTGTAAATGGATTTACAAGAGGAAACTTGGGGCGGATGGGAAGGTATTGACCTTCAAAGCGCGATTGGTGGCAAAAGGATATACTCAAAGACAAAGAGTTGACTTTGAGGAAACCTTTTCTCCAGTTGCAATGTTCAAGTCGATAAGGATATTTCTAGCCATAGCTGCATGGTATGACTATGAGATATGGCAGATGTATCTTAAGACAGCTTTTCTTAATGGGGATATTAACGAAGAGATTTACATGTCTCAACCTGAAGGGTTTACATCTATCAGAAGTGAGCATATGGTATGCAAACTTCAGAGATTTATTTATGGTCTAAAGTAGGCATCTAGGAGTTGGAACCTCAGATTCGATAGTACAATCAAAGATTTTGGTTTTACTAAGAATCCTGAGGAACCCTGTGTGTATAAGAAGGTCAGTGGGAGTGCTGTGACATTACTGGTGCTTTATGTTGATGACATTCTACTAATTGGGAATGATGTAGGAATGTTGCAATCAACTAAAATATGGTTAGCAAGTAAGTTCTCGATGCAGGACTTGGGTGAAGCATCTTTTGTATTGGGAATACAGATCTACAGATATAGATAAAAAAGATTGCTTTGTCTCACCCAGTCCACATACATTGATGCCATCGTGAAGCGGCTCT
>NW_027355269.1:0-656 GCF_012295235.1 Primulina huaijiensis
TGAATTCCTGCTGGTGACAATATTCGGCGAGACGTTTTGACAGAGACACATACAGCGCCATACTCGATACATCCAGGCAGCACTAAGATGTATCAGGATCTTCGTAGACTCTATTGGTGGCCAGGTTTGAAGAAAGATATTGCCATGTTTATTTCTCAGTGCCTAACTTGTCAGCAGGTGAAGATCGAGCACCAGAGACCTGCTGGGACATTGTTNTAGATCCTGTCCGTCAATGTAGCCAGAATAACCAACGCTGAAAAACGAGCAATGGTGCCAGGAACCACCAAAGCTATCTCCTCTTGCTGTAAATCCAACAACAACGGCTGCTGAATCATAGGACTTAAAGAAGAACTCGACTTACGGCTCAATGCATCCGCTACAACATTCGCCTTCCCTGGGTGGTAACTAATAGTCACATCATAGTCTTTGACAAGCTCTAACCACCGTCTCTGTCACATATTAAGTTCTTTCTGTGAAAACAAATACTTTAAACTCTTGTGGTCTGTGAAAATTTCACACTTTTCGCCATACAAATAATGTCTCCAGATTTTCAAGGCGAAAACCACAGTTGCTAGCTCCAAATCATGCGTAGGATAATTCTTCTCGTAATTCTTCAACTGGTGAGAAGCATAGGCTATTACTTTACCTCATTGCAT
>NW_027355271.1:0-646 GCF_012295235.1 Primulina huaijiensis
CACCTGTTCGTGAATTAAAAGATACAGATGTTGTTTGTGAGTTTCGAGAGGTATTTCCTGATGATGTAACAAGCTTACCCCCAGATAGAGA
Source organism: Primulina huaijiensis (assembly GCF_012295235.1). Classification (NCBI taxonomy): domain Eukaryota; kingdom Viridiplantae; phylum Streptophyta; class Magnoliopsida; order Lamiales; family Gesneriaceae; genus Primulina; species Primulina huaijiensis. The sequence goes on from NW_027355271.1 coordinate 92, forward strand.
GTTCGAATTTGTAATTGATGTTGTGGCAGGAACTCATCCGATCTCAAAAGCTCCTTATCGATTAGCTCCTACAGAAAGGAAAGAATTGAAAGAACAGTTACAGGAGTTGCTTGATAAAGGGTTTATTAGACCGAGCTTTTCACCGTGGGGTGCACCTGTTTTATTTGTGAAGAAGAAAGACGGTACCCTCCGTCTATGTATTGATTATCGGGAGTTGAAAAAAGTGACAATAAAAAATAAGTATCCACTCCCCAGAATTGAAGATTTGATCAATTACAAGAAGCTGCCATCTTTTCGAAGATTGATTTACGATCAGGCTATCATCAACTAAAAGTGAAATCAGATGATATCTCAAAGACTGCCTTCTGAACCAGGTACGGGCATTATGAATTTCTTGTAATGCCATTTGGACTAACAAATGCACCAGATGTTTTTATGGATTTGATGAACAGAATTTTCAAGCCATTTTTAGACAAGTTCGTGATTGTGTTTATAGACAATATTCTCATTTACTCACGAACTGTAGAAGAGCATCGAGAACATTTGCAATTAGTT
>NW_027355272.1:0-850 GCF_012295235.1 Primulina huaijiensis
CCGGTCCCGGAGCCTTGTTACCATCACAATGATGAACTGCACGACAGATCTCCTCCTCGGAGAATGGCTCTTCCAACTTTGCAGCCTCCGTGGAATCTAACGGCATCCACTCCAGACCCTCTAAACACGGACCATCTCCTTCAGATTTTCTGTACAATATTTTGTAATAATCGATGATTGCCTTCTCAATCTCTGATTCCTCTGTAAGTAAAGACCCATCATCCAACTCAATCTTATCAATCATCGCTTTGTTTCTTCTGTTTTTCAGCAACGAGTGGAAGAACTTAGAGTTTTGATCCCCATCTTTCAGCCATTTAACTTTTGCCTTTTGACCTTCCATCTGCAGTTTCCGGATAGTAAAAGTTTCCAACTCACATCTTGCATCCCGCCGCTGCTCGTGTAATTCGATTGACCAAGATCCGTCTGCCTCTGTCGCATCTAAATGAGAGATCTTATTTTGCAATTCTTTAATTTTGAGATTAAGATCACCGAAGACCTCTTTATTCCAGATGGAGACAATTTTTTTTTTTTCTTTGAGTTTCATCATAAACTTAAAACCTGCCCAACCTTGAATGTTCCCACTGTTCCACCACACTGCAAGTGACTCTTTAAATTTGTTATGTGAAAGCCATACATTCTCAAATCTGAACGGTGATGGTCCCCATTTCAACCGCGTTGTGTCCAATACGATTGGGTGGTGATCAGACGTTATTCTCGGAAGCACTGTCTGTCTAAACGTGGGGAAGATGGCTTTCCACCCCACGGTAAAGAGAAACCTGTCTAATCTGCAACAAATGGGGCTTTATCTGAAATTGGACCAGGTAAACTTTGCATTCAGTAAAGGGGGATC
>NW_027355273.1:0-509 GCF_012295235.1 Primulina huaijiensis
GTGTTTTCAGATCATTGTACATCTTCCTGCCACCAGGATGAATACAGAACCGACTACAGTGCGCTTCTGACAGTATCTGTTGTTTCAACTCTGGAACATCTGGCACCACAAGACGGTTATTCACATACAACGCATGATCATGTACCTGATACTCAGAAATATGTCCTGATCTGACCATATCAATCGACTTCTGAACACTCTGATCTGTTCTTTGTGCCTCTTTGATGCGAACAATCAAATCTGGTTCACACTGAATAGTGGCAAGTCGCAACGGTCTATTATCTGTATCAAATTCTAATCCAGACAAATAGCAATCTTCAACTAAATTCGAAACACCTATCGTCGATAAGGATAGGGAACATACCTTTCGACTCAAAGCATCCGCTGCTGCGTTCGATTTCCCTGGATAGTATTTGATTTCACAATCGAAATCCTTCAATAAATCGAGCCATCTACGCTGTCTGATGTTCAACTCTGACTGAGAAAATAGATACTTCAGGCTTTTGTGA
>NW_027355274.1:0-401 GCF_012295235.1 Primulina huaijiensis
TTAACGGGAACATTTGAGTACCCTTATATTGAGAAAAATTCATTGAATTTATAAAGTTTGAACGGTAAATATAACTTTATAGTATACATTTAATTTAGAAACTGAATTCATTGTATGACAAACACTTCTTCCATTTCTATTTTTTTGTGTAACCCAAAAGAATTAATATTTTGCTCTTTTATCTTCTCCAATTCACTGTAAAAAGTTATAAAAAATTATTTATATCTAGAAAAAAAAATTTATTTATTATTTTTATTGTCTATATATTATGTTATATGTGAGCATATATTCTACTTCATTCTCTTAATTGTCATATATCTTTACTATATAATTTGTGTACATCGAAGATGAATAATTTCATTTTGTAGTTTTTTAGTACCTGGACTTAGGTTGATATATTA
>NW_027355275.1:0-762 GCF_012295235.1 Primulina huaijiensis
TCTTAAAGTCCCCCCAGGTAATCACACCTTGTGTTTCTTCCAGAATAGCCTTGACACTTTCCCACCAGTCATATGCATCATCTTTCAATAAGTAAACTACAAGACGAACTTTGTTCCTATCATCGCATCCATAAGCCTCCAAACTCTGTTCCATGCGACGCATCCAGCTATCGGCCTGACTTGCCTCTTCATTTCCATAGAATTTTGGTGGGTCTAATTTCAGAAAATTAGAAATTGTTGCTCTCATTCGAAATCCCACCGCTTCGCCTCTTGCAACGCTTGCTCTACCTCGTCCCTGATTTCCATTCTGATTATTGCTGTTGGCATCGTCTGATACATCGTCGTTAATCCTCACTTGTCTACGTGGCGGCATTTCTATTCTGAAAATCTCATGTTAGACAAGGTAGTATTTTTCCCAAACAATATACAATAAGATGGTTACATGTAAGAAAACAATTACGAGAATGCAATATATAATCTTATTATCCTACATAATTTTAAAGGTGGACAATTAATAATCAAGTATACATAAACATAAAACCCAGTCTTAGATCTCCACTAACAGCTTAGTCTTAGTCATTACTTAATACTAAACTCCACGAAAGATCTTAAAACCTATGGCTCTGATACTAAAATGTAAGGCCCGGATTTCACACACCCAAACACACGCAATATTTAAAGAGGTCAACCCTTATTTAAAGTGCCGATAATCCATACAACCAACACAGGGCCTAAAATTTATAAAAAAAATCATAATTTATT
>NW_027355276.1:0-138 GCF_012295235.1 Primulina huaijiensis
GCCACTTCTTAACTTCTTCAATCTTAGCCGGATCCACAGCAATTCTTTCCTTGGAAACGATATGACCTAAAAATGCAACTTGCTCCAGCCAAAATTCACACTTCTTGAATTTAGCATATAACTGGTTGTCCCTCAACT
>NW_027355276.1:159-824 GCF_012295235.1 Primulina huaijiensis
TGCTGTAATACGATCCTCAAATGCTTCCGATGTTGATCTCGAGTCTTTGAATATATTAAAATATCTTCAATGAAGACAATAACGAAACTATCCAAATATGGCTTGAAAACCCGATTCATAAGATCCATAAATACAGAAGGAGCATTAGTTAATCCAAACGACATAACCAAAAACTCGTAGTGACCATACCTTGTTCGAAAGGCCGTCTTAGGTATGTCACACTCCTTTACTTTCAATTGATGGTACCCTGACCGCAAATCAATCTTGGAAAATACAGTAGCACCTTGCAACTGATCAAAAAGATCATTAATTTTGGGCAGAGGATATTTTTTCTTGATCGTTACTTTGTTGATCTCTCGATAGTCAATACACAATCTCAAAGACCCATCTTTCTTCTTCAAAAATAATACCGGTGCCCCCCATGGAGATGAACTTTGTCTAATAAAGCCCTTATCTAATAACTCTTGCAATTGACTCTTCAACTCTTTCATTTCAGTTGGGGCCATTCGATAAGGGGCTTTAGAAATCGGTGCAGTACCTGGTACAATATCAACAACAAATTCCACCTCTCTATCCGGTGGCAATCCCGGCATATCATCCGCAAAGATATCAAGATAATACTTCACAATATCAATGTCGCTCACATTCCCACTCCCTTCTCTAGT
>NW_027355277.1:0-234 GCF_012295235.1 Primulina huaijiensis
CTTTGTATTTGTATATCAAACAATCAAGTTCAACGTGTGAACAAAAGTGATCGACTCACTTAGACTGCGTAGACAAGCAATTTGAAGGTAAATGTTTTTTTTTTGACTGTGTGAGGCACTTTTATATGACTCACAAAAAAGAATAGAACAAAATACCAAAAAAAAATAATGGTGAATTTTCGAATTTTCGGTATTTTTTTTTTTTACTCTTAAGAATTTCGAAAATTCAAAGAA
>NW_027355278.1:0-315 GCF_012295235.1 Primulina huaijiensis
TTCTAAATTTAGTCTTTTTATATTGTTTTAGTCCCCATGAACCACAACTCGACCCCCGTGAGCCGTTTTTCAATTATTTAAGTTTAGGAAACCTTAATATGACACCTTATCTTCGACCCCGAGCCATCTTTCGATTTTATCGAGTCACCCCCGAACCATGTTGATCCAAAACCTGACCAACATCCTAAAGTAACCTACTGGACCCTTATACCACTAAGAACCCATCCCAAACAACAAAAACAAGCAACCCCGAATAGCCCTTAAGCTGGTCGAGAATCCTTATGGAAGTAGGACTCTATGATTTGCATCCCAACC
>NW_027355279.1:0-275 GCF_012295235.1 Primulina huaijiensis
AATATTATGTTGAGGTCCATTTCTAATCGTATGAGACAATCAAAAAAATTTTTCGAAGGCCGGTTTTTGGGGCGGTTTTTGGGCAGCAAGTTGCTGCCCATTTCGGGCAGCTTGGGCTGCCCATTTCGGGCAGCAAGGGCAGCCCCTTGGGCTGCCCGAACGCCCCACTTTTAAAATTAAAAAAAATATTTTTGTGGCCGGAATCCGGCGACGGAGCTCCGACGACGGCGTTGACGACTAGGGTTTCCAAAAGTGTTTTGGATTATCAAAGTGTC
>NW_027355280.1:0-419 GCF_012295235.1 Primulina huaijiensis
ACGAAGCTACCACGATCTTCCCGAGGTTGTGATGCAATTTGGGTCATTATTGACAGATTGACCAAATCAGCGTGTTTTATTCCTTACCGAATTACGTATAGACACGATCAGATGGCAGAAATTTATGTCAAAGAAGTGGTCAGATTGCATGGAATGCCAAAGTCCATTGTATCAGATCGTGATCCTCGATTTACTTCACACTTTTGCCACAGTTTGCAACAAGCTTTAGGTAGGAAATTACAACTGAGTACTGCATATCATTCTCAGACAGATGGAAAATCAGAACGGACGATCCAGACATTAGAGTGAAAGGGGATCGGTAACGGTGCCCGGTTGTGCAACGGAAGTTTAAAAAAATTTGTTTCAACAAGAAAAAAAACCGAGCACCCCACAAAGTAGTGTAGCAAATAAGCAAAACA
>NW_027355281.1:0-985 GCF_012295235.1 Primulina huaijiensis
ACTTCAAGCTTCTTTTCTTTTCTTGAAGGTTCAACACAGGTCATGAGTTAAGACTTAGGAGAGGAGAGGAGATGCTGGCTGACCCCTTACCAGCTGCGCACGGTGGAGATTGAACGAAGGGTCGACAAAGCCGAGAGAGATGAACAAAGAGAAGGGACTTGGACGAAGCTGTAGCAAGCTGGACTAACCAATAATGCTATACGAAGCAATTATTGGAGCACAAGACAAATCCTTTTCTTTTTTATTTTTAAAATTGCTATTCTCCAAACAACAATCCGTTCCGTTCCGTTTCGAGCGTGGCCCGTTCCGTTTTCCCATTAAATCGCCGTTCTTCATGCATGGAACCCCGACCCACATCATATACCTCGAAACACCGGAACTCCGTCAAGGTAGGTAGCGTTCCGGTTCCGGAACGTGGTCCCAAGATGACCTAGATCTTTTCCATTTCCCCAAGTATCATAAATTATTTAAAATAAATTTAACCAAATACCACTAAAATCAACATCTAAATATGTAAGAGGGCTTTTGTTCGGCCTCTGGCCCGCACAAAAAAAAAAAAGACATATATTTAGTTAATTTTCTGTCTTTCCCAATGTTATATTAATTAATTAATGTGTATATTGCAGTATATTGAAACTCAACTCAAAATAAATGAACCCGAAAAGAGGAACTCAAAGTTGAATTGGGTTCACAGTCCCAAGAGCCCATATAAGATTAAAATCGGCCCAGTAAGAGCTAGCCGCTCCACCGTTTCCGCCGTAAACCCTAACTGGATTTGCTTTCCTCTCCACCAAAATAATGTATATATTGCAGTACATTGAAGCTTAACTTAAAATAAATGAACTCGAAAAGAGGAACTCGAAGTTGNTCTCCTCAAATTTGTATGGTTGTGTTATGGTCTGTGCGGCGATGATGATAGATTGAAGGCTTGTTTCTCAACATTCGCAGTGGCCGCCTAAGTGCTTTCGCCTTCGCCGGGCTTGAG
>NW_027355282.1:0-492 GCF_012295235.1 Primulina huaijiensis
CGCGAGACCATATGTCTCAGCGCGTGTATCTCGGCAGCTCTCGCGTATATGCGCGCCTTCCCTCGGCGCATATGCGCGAGGTTCTCTGGACATGGTGCTTAGCTTCTCGCGCATATGCGCGTTCGTCTTTCACGCATGTGCGCCACATTCTCTGGAAATTTACTTTAGCTATTGGACGCATCGAGCATATGCGCGCCCTTGCTCCGCGCATATGCGCGAGACCTACTGTCTCGGCATATTGCAACTCGCGCATATGCGCGCCTCACTTCCGCGCATTTGCGCGAGGCTTTCTGGAATTCACACTTTAGCTACTGTATACCTCGCGCATATGCGCGCCATCACTCCGCGCATATGCGCGTGGTCTTCTGCCCGTTCCGCGCATGCGTGCGCATCTGGTCGCGCATGTGCGCGAATAGCACCGCCCTAGCACATATGTCGCGTCTTTTTTCGTCTTTCTCGGTCTAATACTTTCCGTCTATAATTACCTTGATT
>NW_027355283.1:0-2077 GCF_012295235.1 Primulina huaijiensis
TGTCCCGACTCCCATCCAGAGGAACATGGGATGAGAATTGTCCTCCGCTCCTAGCCTTATCATCCTCCCTCTCGGCCGCGCCTCTCTTCCTACTTCCTCTTTCCGCTCCCTCAACTCTACTTCTCCCAGGTCGTTGCTCCATCCTCTTATGCCGTTGGGCATCTTCGAGATTTACATATTTTTCCGCCCGAGATAACAGATCATCATAACTTGATGGAGGTTTCTTCACTAACGATTTAAAGAACTCTCCTCCTCTAAGTCCCTGGGTAAAGGCACTTATCATGATGTCAGGAGTGGCCGCTGGTATCTCCAACGCTGCGTTGTTGAAACGCTGGACAAACTCTCGCAAAGTTTCAGCTTCTTGTTGTTTCACCACAAACAGGCTCAAATAGTTTTTTTGGTGTTTTTTGCTGCTAGCGAATCTGTGCAAGAAAGCAGCGGAAAAATCCTCGAAAGATCGTATGGAGTTGGGCTGCAAGGTGTTAAACCATTGCTGGGCTGACCTCACCAACGTGCCCAGAAACACCCTGCACTTGACCCCATCTGAATATTGATGTAACAGGGCCGCATTCTCAAACCTCCCCAAGTGTTCCTCGGGGTCAGTATGTCCATCGTACTCACCCACATTCGACTGTCGAAAATTTGGAGGAAGCCCTTCTTCTAAAATGGCTAGTGAAAAAGGACTTCCTCTCTTGGGTGCCGGCGCTCTGCTTCCCAACTGCTGCCTCAACATCTGTATTTCCTTCCACATTTCTCCCATCTCACTAATCTCCCCCCTTTGGTGGGGCTGTGGCTCTTCAACCCTGCTCTGGTGGCCCTCAGCATCTTCCTCACGCTCCTGACGGGCTGCCTGTTCCTCTACAAACACAGACTCTTGATTCCTTTTCATGGCCTCATCCACTGTCCGGGCGATAAATTGGCCCAGCTGTTCCAGGGTCAAGTTCCCCACGTTCTCATTAGGACGGGTTTGTTCGACCCTTGTNGGTGTCCTGGCGTAGCCCCTCCGACGCTCAAGTCAGAGACTGGGGATATATTTGGGGAGCAGCTAAGGGCGCTGCTGAAAACAATATAGTGAATGCTAAATCATACGCTCAAACCTGGTATTTATAGGAGAATACCTGGACTGCTTATGGGCCCTTCACCTGTGGGCTCTAGAGATGGGCCGGGAGTTTGGGTTTGATCTTGATAGGATCATCGCTGGGGTATCAGTGTGTAATGAAATGTTTTTCCGAGTATAAAAAGGCAGTCAAGAAAGGGAAGCTACCAAAACCAAAAATGTGAAAATTTTACTGAATTTAAAATGGGATTCTATTTATTGCGCTTGTAGTACAAAGTTAATGTCTTTTCGGGTCGTACTACCACTACCAAATGGTAGTACGTACAAGAGTCAAGATTGCCAGTATTTAAAGGTTATAATTTTCTCGATCAAATGCAAAAAATCAAGTCGGTTTTCTGTTTAGGTGTCTAAAAAACCCTTTTATTTTGTTGGGTTTTTGGAGAAATTCGTTTTTCAGTGATCATCTGAATCCGAGGAACAAAAAACAACTGCTAGGTAATGTTGATTCTTCTCTCATGCATGAGATGAAATTTATTTACGTTGGTAATGTGTCTAAAACATCGTCTTTTTTGACATTTGCCGAAGATTTTGTGAAAAAAGCAGTGAATGTGATAGAATTGTCAAAATCAAGGGAAGTGATAGAATTGTTTAATCAGATTTTTTTCCTTATTCTCAGCATATTTTATTTTTCACAAGGCCGACAACTAATCGGATAATTGTTTAATAAAAGCAGGGAAAGTGATAGAATTGCTTCAATATGGTGAGCAGTGACAATAGAGAAATGGAGAATGAAGATTTGGAAGAAACGAGAGGCCAGGCGGAGGAGATGAATAGGATTCCTCCATGGAATAAACAGATAACAATTCTAGGAATTGTGGCTAGTTTAGTGATTGGGATTATTTACAGTATCATAGTAATGAAGCTCAATCTTACGACTGGACTTGTACCAAATCTCAATGTATCAGCCGCACTTCTTGCTTTTGTGTTTGTAAGAACATGGACAAAGATTCTTCAGAAGGC
>NW_027355284.1:0-850 GCF_012295235.1 Primulina huaijiensis
GGTTGGCTTTCAGATTATGTCACTGAAAGCAATATTGCATATTGTGTATTATTAGAGGATGGTGAGCCATCGAGTTTCCACGAGGCTACTCAAAGCTCGGATGTATCCTTGTGGATGATAGCAATGCAAGAAGAATTGGAGGCATTAGACAAGAATAAAACTTGGGATCTTGTTACACTACCACGAGGGAGGAAAGCCATTGGAAACAGATGAGTCTATAAGATCAAGTGTGATGGCAATAACCAAGTGGAGCGGTATCGTGCTAGGTTGGTGGTAAACGGGTATGCTCAGAAAGAAGAGTGTACGAGTATCGACAAGAGTTCTCAAGGAAATGTGGCCAGTACTTCAGACAGTGGTGAAATATTATTCAGCGAAGCAACAACAGTTGCAGAAGGCAGACACAAACTTTGTGACACATGGATTATGGATTCAGGTGCGACGTGGCACATGACGTCTCAGAGAGAATGGTTTGATCATTATGAACCAGTCTCTGGAGGATCTGTATTCATGGGAAATGATCATGCTTTGAAAATCGCTGGGGTCGGTACTATCAAAATTAAAATGTTTGATGGCACCATTCGCACTATACAGGAGGTACGACATGTGAAAGGACTGACGAGAAATCTTTTGTCCTTAGAGCAATTGGATGACATCGGGTGCAAAACTCGTATCGAGAATGTGATCAGAAAAATTGTGAAGGGTGCGCTTATGGTTATGAAGGCAGAAAAAGTTGCTGCAAATCTGTATGTACTTTTGGAAGAAACACACAAAGAGGCGGAACTAGCTGTTGTATCAATTGGTTCAGGAGAAGAATTAAAAGTGTTATGGCATAGAAAGCTCGGGCATATGT
>NW_027355285.1:0-636 GCF_012295235.1 Primulina huaijiensis
TTATTTGATACAGGAGCATCTCATTCATTCATATCTCATGCATTTTTTGCATCTCACGATATTGAGTGTACCCCGTTGTACGATACTTTGTCGATAGCCACGCCAGCAGGGAAGATTATTTTGTCTGAGCAAGTTGTGCATAATTGTGTATTGATATACGAGGATAATGTGATATTCTTGAATTTGATTGTCCTCCCAATGCAGGACTTTGATTGTATTGTTGGCATGGATATCTTGACAACAAATCGAGCTACTGTTGATTGTTGCCATGGAGTGGTTCGATTTAGACCTATTGATGGACCCAAATGGAATTTTTATGGGAAGGGTTCTCAAGCCAAAATTCCTTTGGTATCCTCTCTGGAAATGTCTCGATTTTTGTTTAGCGGGGATGAGGGTTATCTTATCTACGCTATTGATATTTTGAAGAAGGAGCCATCTTTATCTGATATTCCTGTTGCGAAAGAATTCCCGGATGTATTTCCCAATGAGATTCCTGATTTTCCTCCTCATCGAGAAGTTGAGTTTAGTATTGATCTTGTGCCGGGGACTGCACCTATTTCTAAAGCTCCTTATCGCATGGCACCATTGGAGTTGAAAGAATTGAAAGAACAATTACAGGACCTTCTCGATAAGGGA
>NW_027355286.1:0-352 GCF_012295235.1 Primulina huaijiensis
AATGGTAAGCTTCGGTGGGCTGACCTCGAGATAAAGCGTGCCAGCACAGCAATCCTACCTGTCAGCTGCTGAACATCTTTGGGTCCCTGGGGAGAGACCATATCTTGGATAGCTTGAACTTTCTCGGGGTTGGCCTCGATCCCCCTTTCTGTCACCATATAACCCAGGAACTTCCCACTCCTCACCCCAAAAATACACTTCTGAGGATTCAACTTCAGCCTATAGGACCTGAGGGTGGAAAATGTCTCCACTAAATCAGGTATGAGCTGGGTTGAATCCTTAGACTTTACCATGATTTCGTCCACACACACTTCGACATTCCTTCCCACCTGCTCAGAAAAGACTCTATCCA
>NW_027355287.1:0-436 GCF_012295235.1 Primulina huaijiensis
CAAGATCTTTCAATCTGCGGAATCCAAGCCCCCCCTCAAGCACAGAGAGGCAAGCCCGGGACCACCGGGCCCAATGCCACTTCCGTTCCAAAGGTCCCGACCCCCAGAGAAAGGCATTGAAGGCCAGCTCAAGCTTCTCCATGACAGCCAGAGGTGGTTGAACCACCTGAAACAGATAAATAGGCATGGAGAGGAGCACGCTACGAATCAGGGTCATACGGCTACCCGGAGATAGAGTCCGAGTCTCCCAACCCTCTAATTTCCTACGAACAGACTGCAAGAGGGGCGCAAAAAGGGAGCATTTCCGATTACCCCGATAAAGAGGAACTCCGAGGTACTTGATGGGCAAATGACCCTCAGCGAACCCGGTGATACGCAAAAGCCGGGAGNTCCGGGAGCGGAGACGTCCAGAACACCTCGGGGCCAAAATCAAAGA
>NW_027355288.1:0-215 GCF_012295235.1 Primulina huaijiensis
TAAAGAGGTAGAATGTGAGTTCCTAGTGTTGATTCGATAAGAGAGAATATTCTGACAGAGGCACATGCATCTCCGTATTCTATTCATCCAGGAGGTACCAAGATGTACAAGGATTTACATATTTTGTATTGGTGGCCAGATATGAAGAGAGACATCCGGTGATTTGTGTGTGAATGTCTCACTTGTCAGCATGTGAAGGCAGAGTATCAGAGGCC
>NW_027355289.1:0-307 GCF_012295235.1 Primulina huaijiensis
TGGTAGACAATCTTCAAGCCTCCTTTTGAACACTCCTTGTTCAAAGTCAAGCCCACCACTTGCAAGCTAGAACCTCCTTACACTTGCACTAGAAAATGTAAGGATTATTCTTTGAGAAGTATTTTGTTTTCAACAACTTGAAGAACAAAATGAGAGAAGAATTTTGGAGAGAATTTTTGTGTGAATTTTCGGCCAAGAGGATGTAATGGGAGAGTGAAGTGTTGTCTTGGTGCTTGAAAAAGTTGAGACTACTTTTTGCATACCTTGCAATATTTTAATCAAAAGTATTCCACACATCTTCATCTCC
>NW_027355290.1:0-757 GCF_012295235.1 Primulina huaijiensis
ACTTGATTAAAGGATGTGGTAAAGCACAATTTTTGTTACCTGATGATACAAAATTTTCGATCAATGATGCTTTGTATTCACCACAATCGAAAAGAAATTTGTTGAGTTTTAATGATATATCTTCCCATGTGTATGATACTCAAACAATGAATGAAGGGAATGAGAAATATATGTGTCTTACCACATATAAATCAGGAAAGAAATATGTGATTGAAAAACTACTAATGCTCCCTACTGGATTGTATTATACACATATAAGTCCCATTGAATCAAACATTGTAGTTGATAATTCTTCAATATTAACCAATTGACATGATCGATTAGGACATCCTGGTTCAACAATGATGCGAAGAATTATAGAAAATACACACGGTCATCCGCTGAAAGACCAGAAGATCTTTCAGAATAATGAGTTTCAATGTATAGCATGTTCTCTTGGAAAACTTATTATAAGACCATCACCAGTCAAAATCCAAACTGAATCACCAATATTTCTTGAACGTATTCAGGGTGATATTTGTGGACCAATTCATCCACCATGTGGACCATTCAGATACTTTATGGTATTGATTGATGCCTCCAGCAGATGGTCACATGTATGTTTATTGTCAACTCGAAATGTTGCATTTGCAAGATTACTTGCTCAAATAATAAAATTGAGGAATCAATTTTCCGATTATACAATCAAGAAAATTAGATTTGATAATGCTGATGAATTTACTTCCCAGACTTTTAATGATTATTGTATGTCTATGGG
>NW_027355291.1:0-276 GCF_012295235.1 Primulina huaijiensis
TTGGGATGTCTTCTATCTTTAGTTCGGCTTCTCCTTGCACTTCGCCAACCATTGCTAGGTAGATATCTTCTCCGGATTTCATTGCCTTCCATGCTTGGGAAGCGGAAAGGAGTGATTTCCGTTCCTTGGATTTACCATGATACACGATCTCTTCCTGATTCGGGGTTCGGAGTTTAACTCTTTTCCCTTACAGTCCACTATTGCATTGTTTTTGGCTAACCAATCCATCCTTAGGATGATGTCGAAGTCGGCCATGACTATTTGTATTAAGTCTGT
>NW_027355292.1:0-345 GCF_012295235.1 Primulina huaijiensis
ATTTAGAGAATGATTCATCAATTGATCAATTATATAACACCATAACAAATGAAAGCAAGTTGTGATTTGAATTGTATTAGGATTATTGTTTCTAATCACACAAATTGTAGCTCTTTTTGGCTCGACCCACTCAACCCAATTTTGGGTTGAGTGGGTCGCGCCACACATCTATTGTGTGGCGCAACCCACTCAACCCAATATTTGTGTGGCGCGACCCACTCAACCCAAAATTGGGTTGAATGGGTCGCGCCACACAATATACTCAATTTTTTGTTAGAGTAGTTTAATTTGAGTCGAGTATTACATGTTATGAGTTTTCTAGGTTCTATTATTATGAAATTTGTT
>NW_027355293.1:0-892 GCF_012295235.1 Primulina huaijiensis
TATGCCTCCTCGAAGAATCCCAGAACAGGGCAGTACCTCTGCAAACCCGATGGATGTGACAGCAACACCAATGGAAACCTTGCTGAAGAGATTTCAGTCGTTCCATCCACCGACGCTGAAGGGTACTGAGACTTCAGTTGATTGCGAGAGTTGGTTAGATGACATTGAGATGCTGTTTGACTCTTTGGACTACACTGATGCGCGGAGAGTGAAACTGATAGGACACCAGTTGCATGATGTTGCCAAGAACTGGTGGATTACGACCAAGAGGGCCTTGGAGCAACGAGGTACGCCTATTACCTGGAATGTCTTCAAAACCGAATGCTATCAGAGATTCTTCCCTGTGTCATACAGAAAGGATAAAGGTGCTGAGTTCGCGAATCTGAGACAAGGGCAGTTGAACATTGAGGAATATGTGTCTAAATTCTCTACACTACTACGATTTGCTCCACATGTGGCCGAGAACGACGAAGCTATTGTTGATCAGTTCATCAATGGCCTGAATCCTGAAATCTTTACACTGGTGAACACTGGACGACCGAACAACTTTGCTGATGCCCTGAACAGAGCAAAGGGAGCAGAAGCTGGTCTGATGAAACAGAGAGGAGCTTCATATGTTGCCCCAGCACCGAGACCACAGCAACCCCCTCCCAGATTTGAGAGTGGTAGCAGCAGTGGTGGAAAGAAGGACTATTTGAAAGCCAGAGGAAGACAGTTTAAGAAGTCTGGCAGCAGTTCTTCCAGTTCCAGTGGCTCGAGACAGACTGGTCAGAGCCAAAGTTATATAGGACCTTATTGCAGCACGTGTGGAGGGAGACATTCCACAGAGCAGTGCCGAGGAGTGTTCGGCAGTTGCCGTATTTGCGGACAGCAGGGACATTTTGCTAGAGTA
>NW_027355294.1:0-385 GCF_012295235.1 Primulina huaijiensis
TGATTTTGGTTATTTTGAAAATATTATTGTGAGGGTTGTGCATTACTATCATTCCTCCAACTAAAATTATGATGATTTTTCCATCCAGGATTATATGATGTTGAAAAATGATCTAATATTGGTTTTTTTATAATTGTTAACATAATTTGCTTGTTCATGGAGACATTCTTTAAATGAAGGTAATGTTGGACAATCTTTTGTAGCATGATCATGTGTATCACATATATGACAAACAATTTCTTGAATACTTTTTAATTGACCACTCTTTTTCATTTCTAATGACTTAATTTTTCTTGCTAAAGATGCAATTTTAGCTGGAATATCTATATCATCTTTAAGATTATAAATACCACCCCCATTTATTGAATTATTGATTTTAGTTGTT
>NW_027355295.1:0-384 GCF_012295235.1 Primulina huaijiensis
GTCACAGAGTTTGTGTCAAAGTGTCTGAATTGCCAACAAGTGAAATCTGAAAGAAAGAAACCAGGAGGTTTACTGCACAGTTTATCAATTCCTGAATGGAAATGGGATCACATTTCCATGGATTTTGTGACGTAGTTACCGCGATCCGCCAGAGGTTGTGATGCGATTTGGGTCGTGATTGACAGATTGACCAAATCAGCATGCTTTGTTCCGTATCAGATGACATACAGATATGACCAGATGGCTGAGATCTATGTTAGAGAGGTGGTCAGATTGCACGGAGTGCCGAAGTCGATTGTATCCGACCGTGATCCTCGGTTTACTTCGTACTTCTGGCAGAGTTTACAGCAGGATCTAGGTACGAAGTTGCATCTGAGTACCGCA
>NW_027355296.1:0-920 GCF_012295235.1 Primulina huaijiensis
TTCAAGCCCCAATGGCCATTAGCCTTGCAAACAACGCAAAGGAACTCAAGCGCTGCTGCTGTATTTTGTGACAGCAAGTTGCACTTTGGTTCCGAGGTGTGTTTTGAGTCCTTGGTTGGCATTTAGCCTATGGCCTTGGACTGGACAGTACCCCATTGAGTTAGGAAGGTCATGTTTTTGGCCGTTTGTGATTTGGTCAAGTTTAGAGGTCGTACGAGAATTTACGGTGCAATGTGCCAAAATAACTCTCGAAAGAGCGTGTCATGTTTTTGGCCTCCATTCCACCAATTTCGAATTGTATCATTTTAGGAGCATTATTTCATCATTATAGGTGTATTTTAATCATGACTAAATGATGGTTCGATGTTAGTTCGGGTTGGCACAGAGTCATGATTAAATACTAAGTCATTAGGCGTAATTGTCTCGTTTCTGGATTCAATTACGAAGTTTTGGTCAAGTTAGAATATTTGCATGTCACTCATGATTAGGTAAAGTTGCAGCGAGCCTGGGAACGATCCAACCCATTTGGTAAAATAAATACATGATATTTAATTACGTTAATTTATTATATTACGTGCAAAATATTCATTTTGAGATTTATGCGTTATTGCTTGTAGTCACTTTACTATCATGAGATTATTACTTCACCCGGTCGCCAGTTATCGGTCAGTTCAGTTTTGTACCACCCAGTATACTGTGGCATTAGTCTGATCAGACGATTATTATTTCACCCGGTTGTCAGTTACCGGTCAGTTCAGTTCAGTTCAGTTCATGGACCACTTGCGTAGACCATAATCTCACCAGAAAATTATTACAAGCTATTTCATTACCTAGGCTCCAAGGAGCAAACATTTCCACTTATGACATTTTCAGTGTAGTTATGCACGTATTATAATTACCATTGAAATGATATTTTACGT
>NW_027355297.1:0-328 GCF_012295235.1 Primulina huaijiensis
GGCTGACAAGACTGTTGACATCTGTCATCACTGCAAGAAGCCTGTTCATTGGAGGCGTAACTGCGGGGAATATCTTGCCCAGAAGGGTTCTGGAAAAGGTATGTTCTATATTGAAGTAAATATCTCAATTAAATCTACTTCTTGGGTATTGGATACCGGCTGTGGCTCACATCTCTGTAATGATTTGCAGGTGATGGGAAGAAGTAGGAGGCTCAGAGAGGGTGAGACCTTCTTGAGGATGCGCAATGGAGCAAGGGTTGCTGCCAAGGCTATAGGAGATGTATACTTGCTTTTGAACAATGATTTTAAGTTTATTTTGAGAGACGTT
>NW_027355298.1:0-1339 GCF_012295235.1 Primulina huaijiensis
CCTTGGCCTCATCTCTCTGCCTCCACTTTGCCAACTGCTCATCTGGTAACTGTCCACTGCGAATACGGTCTAGAAGAGAAGACTGGATCGTCAAAGTAGATAGACAAGGAACTCTACCTTGAGGATATGTTTCCAGATCAAACCTCTGCATCTCAAACTGAAGAGGTCTCGAAACCACCAAATGAGTCATCCCTGCGACTTTCATGCTCAACGCATCCGCAACTACATTAGCTTTGCCAGGATGATAGCTAATGTCACATTCATAGTCCTTCACTAGCTCCAACCAACGCCTCTGCCGCATATTCAACTCTTTCTGTGTAAAGAAGTATTTGAGACTTTTGTGGTCGGTAAAGATATGGCACTTCTCTCCGTACAAATAATGCCTCCAAATCTTTAATGCAAATACTACGGCTGCCAACTCTAGATCATGGGTAGGATAATTCTTCTCATGAATCTTCAACTGACGAGAAGCATATGCTATCACCTTCTCATGTTGCATCAACACTGCGCCTAACCCGAGTTTAGAAGCATCGGTATACAAAACAAAATCTCCGGGTCCTGACGGCATGGCCAACACTGGAGCTGAAATAAGAGCTTGCTTCAATGCATCGAAGCTCTTCTGACATTCCTCGCTCCACACATACTTAACATTCTTCTTCGTCAATGATGTGAGTGGAACTGCAATAGAAGAGAATCCCCGAATAAACTTCCGATAGTATCCTGCTAGCCCAAGGAAACTACGGATCTCTGATGCATTTTGCGGCACAACCCAATCTCTGACTGCTGTAACTTTCGCTGGGTCTACCTCAATACCACTGCTAGAAACGACGTGGCCTAAGAACGCCACTTTCTCTAACCAGAACTCGCACTTGCTGAACTTCGCGAATAGCTTGTGCTTTTGCAAGGTCTGCAATACTGTGGTCAAATGTCTGCTGTGATCCTCTTGATTCTTTGAGTAAACCAGAATATCTTCTATGAATACTATCACGAACTGATCAAGATACGGCTGGAATACGCGATTCATGAGATCCATGAAGATCGCTGGCGCATTCGTCAAACCGAACGGCATCACAAGGAACTCGAAGTGGCCATAACGAGTCCTAAAAGCAGTCTTGAGAACATCAGCGTCTTTCACCCGCAACTGATGATACCCAGAACGCAGATCAATCTTGGAGAATACTGAAGCTCCCTGCAACTGGTCAAATAAATCTTCAATCCTCGGGAGTGGGTATTTGTTCTTCACGGTAACTTTGTTCAACTCCCGATAATCAATGCAAAGCCTCATCGACCCATTCTTCTTCTTCACAAATAAGACTGGCGCGCCCCATGGAGAAAAACT
>NW_027355299.1:0-673 GCF_012295235.1 Primulina huaijiensis
CTTCAATCAAGTCCTATTATCATTTATTTAACATTACATGATCATAATTTCCATGCAAAAACCGAAACATAGCAAGAAATTTTCAGAAAAACAAAACATGCAGATTTCGGTTTCATGACAAGCTTCACGGGTTGCATTGTTTTGTGGATTTCAGATATTGGTTTGATTCCAGGCTCCCAAGGCGACTCCTAGGCATGTACTAGGACATGTTAGGAACACATTTGTCCATTTGTTTGAGTCCCATGTTGGCCGAAATCAAGAAAATGGCAGCACCTTTCCATTCTTGCCACTTGAGTCTTCGAAAAATTTGTTTTGCTGTCAAAGGGGAAATGAATCTGATCTTGGCTGCCCCAAGGCCTATAGCCATGGTTAGATCACTTCCCTAGCATGTCTAAGACGTGACTAAGTCACCCTTTTGGTGGCTTGGTCCCTGGTTAATCGGTTTTTACAAAATACTCAAGAACAGCCCCTGCACCCTTCGGCTTATCATTTTTGACAGCATGTGTGTTTCGACTTTTGTGGAATGGTGTGGATCTTGGTTGGCCTATGGCCCTTAGCCACGGTTCATACCATGCCCCTAGATGTCTAGATCGTGTCTTGGTCAATTAAATGGCCACTCGAACGATCAGTGACAGCTAAACAAGAACAATGCCCCGACGCGCAGAATTGGTTC
>NW_027355300.1:0-587 GCF_012295235.1 Primulina huaijiensis
TCTGACCACTTCTTTGACATACATCTCTGCCATCTGGTCATATCTATACGTCATTCTATAAGGAATAAAGCATGCTGATTTGGTCAATCTGTCAATAATGACCCAAATCGCATCACGACCTCTGAAGGATCGCGGTAACTGCGTCACGAAATCCATGGAAATGTGGTCCCATTTCTATTCTGAATAGATAAACTCTGCAGTAGGCCTCCTGGTTTCTTCCTTTCTTCTTTCACCTGCTGGCAATTCAAACATTTAGACACAAAATCTATGACGTCTGCTTTCATCTGTTTCTACCAATATTGTGTCTTCAGATCATTGTACATTTTCCTGCCACCAGGATGAATGCTAAATCGACTACAATTTGCCTCTGACAATATTTGCTGTCTCAACTCTGACACATATGGCACAACAATACGATTGTTCACAAATAGAACCTCATCACGAACTTGATATTCTGATTGATGTCCAGCTCTGACCATAGCAATTGAATTCTGAATGTTCTGATCATTTTTCTGTGCTTCTTTGATTCTGAACATCAACTTGGGTTCAATTTGAATGGCATATAGTCTCAGAGGCTTACAATCTGT
>NW_027355301.1:0-776 GCF_012295235.1 Primulina huaijiensis
AGATCCACACCAACCCCTAAACTCGAAACTACACATGCAGGAAAACAAAAATCGAAGGTGTGATTGTCTTGTTTTGTTTTGAAAACCGATGGAACCATGGACCAAGCCTTGAAAGGCCGACTTGGTCATGTCTTAGACAAGCCAAGGAGAGATTCTAACCATGGCTACAGCCCCTAGGGCAGCCAAGACCAGAATCTTCACCTTAGGCACTAAACATGCAAATCTGGACACAAAACACCATGCTGGGGAGTTGCTGTCCAAAACACGATGCAAGGGGAAAAAGGGCTGAGACCAATGGAAAAATCCCTTCCTAACACACCCTATATCATGTCTAAAAGTAGCCTTGAGCCCCTGGAAATCAAGCCAACCCTGCAACCACAAAACAACAAGAACCGTGAAGAATGAAGGGAGAGGCCGAAAATCTGCACTTCATTTTCTTGAAAAAGTTGACAAGTATTTCGGTTTTTTGCTTAAACAAATCATGAGATTGATGTTTTAAAATACTAATATGGCTTGATTGAAGAGTCAATAAAAATATAAACATGCCTTGGTTTCGTTTTGAGAAGAAAACGAACGAAACGCAAAAACGCGGCGCGGAGGAGACGGAGTGATCTTCTTTTCTTGCTTCTAATCGATTTTCCTTCTTGTTTCTAGCTATGAGGCTCACGATTTTTCTCTCAATTCTCTCTAAAATTTTTGAAATGATGGAGAGGGAGGGAATGCTAGGAGTAAGGAAGGGAATTGCAATATAAAAGGGATGGCAAGACCAAGTCTTG
>NW_027355302.1:0-2305 GCF_012295235.1 Primulina huaijiensis
TTAGATTCTATTTTAGGAATAGTCCATTTATTTAATAAATCTAAAATTTCAGGTAAATCATATTCTTCATTTAAACTGTTTTGAACAGTTTCTTTCATACTGGAAATATTCATTTGAATAAACAGTGTTAAATCATCAACCAAAACTATTTCCATGGCTCTGATACCATCTGAGGCTTGGAATACAAATTGAATCTGATACGTGGCATTGTTTTACCAAATGTTTCCTTAGTTGCTTTCGCACACATGGAGATTATTGGTTTCCAGCCTATATACCATATTCGAATTACTGAACTAATAAAAGGAGATATTTAATTTCAAAAATAAGAATGAATATAAGGTTCATCTATGGCAATTTTACAAAACATAAAAGGAATTACAAAAGATATACCAGAGAAATTAAACAACAGAGGATTTCCCGAAGACAACTTCAGAAACATAAATTCATAAAAATCACATATGAACGCCTTAAACGCCATCTCTCGGCTAAGCAGGCTGAAGGGTTACAACATGAATTTATGCCTCTTAATTAACTTCGAACCTTGTGTTTACTATTTCTTGGTTTGTCTTTAAACCTTATGTCCAACCATTAACCCTTATATTACATCAAATTCAAAAATTTAAATGAAATCTTTTATCATTTCAATTTAATTCCAAGTTACAAATAAATAAAGATCATGGTTTAGTAATGGGATGATTTAACACCAATGTTTTAGCCTGTCATTCAAGCTAATATATGAAATATAATTATTAAAATTGTAAATAAAAACAGAAAATAAAAACAGTAAACTTACAGAATTGTAATCAGAATAGAAGCCTTGATTCAATAAGTGGAAACTTTTATTAAGAAGGGTTGTTTACAAGAGAGGAATAGAGGGGAGCAAACTCGACCGTGCCCTTCTAAGAACACGGAATGGTCCTATAAATAGATGGAAGTGCCGGACATGAAACCCCGGATTCCAACTAAAAATATAAACAGTAAATGCTTTATTAAAGCAAATAGTAACATGGTTACAAAAGTCAAAAAGTAAAAGTGATAGACCACCCACTTTTGTCATGATTTCATGGCACGTCTGAGATTCCATCTTTGATGTGATATTTCACCATCCACTGGTTGATAATGCAACATGAGGATTAAAGATGAATATCCTAATCATCTTTAATATTGTCTTTTAATGAATTTTTGAGATTTTCAAAAATATCATTGATCTGCGAAAATTGAGGAATATCATCCTCTGGATCTTGAGCATCCTGCATTTGCATTAGATGAATAAATTGATTTTCACTTGATTCAGAAGCCATAGATTTATCCGATTTTGAATCTGAACATCCAATATTCTTGTAGAGATCTTTCTTCATCTCTTCAATGTAGATTTCTACCATTTTCTCTTTGGAGTAAATTTCTGAATATTTTTGAGTCAAGATTTTAAATGGACTCATTGCATCTTTTTCTTTTTCTTGTTGATGCAGTAGATCTTTCTGATAGGAAGAGATTTTTTCCTCCATTTGTATAAGAATATCATGGCCATAGATTTTTCCAGTTTCTGGATCTTCACGTAATAATTTGTCCCAAAATTTGGTAGAGCTGACTCTCCATAGGCAGGGAATACCTTCATCAGTATAACCACACTCTGGTTGCCATTTCCAGATCCATGGAATTCCAAATTCCATAAAGAACAGACATAAAGTCTTTCCGTCAATCCAATCCTCAGCAAATGATTTTTTAATTCTTGGAGAAACATTTAACCAAGTATTCATTGGTTTTATAAAAACCTCAGGCAAAATTTTTGCTGATGGACCAAATATTTTCCACCAAATAAAAAACCAATTAGGAATTGGATAATGGAAAACATTTTCACATATTTTCAAAAACCATGTATGTTTTCTTTTTTCATTTTCATATAATAAAGTTTTGTTAAAACTCTCAATATAGTCCTAAAAATTGAATTTAAAACTCATTTTATGAGTCTCAGAATAAAATTCTTTTTCAAATAATGGAGATATACCCCATTCTTCAATGGATATTATCTTTTTGATAATGAACTTGGAGAAGTTATAACTTCCTTTTTGCTGAGTATTACTGAAAAAGTGAGTTATATCAACACTTTTTGTGGATAACAGAAGATTTTCATAAAATCCTCTTTGCTTATAAGCACCATATACATATGATGTATTGGTTAAGTATCTTTCCATGATAGTCCATGGAGTTTTTTCCCATTGGGTATCTTTTTCTTCTATAANGGACCTCAGGGCCTAGAAAAAATGTAAAGGCCTAAAAATCCGTATTTGAAAATTTGCGGAAAAAT
>NW_027355303.1:0-518 GCF_012295235.1 Primulina huaijiensis
TGGAAACAGATGTTTCCACAAAGTCAACTCTTTTGCTGATTACATATTGGGTGACAGAGAGACTTTCAGCTAAGCCTCTATTCTTTCTAATATATTCTATTGCAAGGGAAAGAGAGGTCACTGTAGAATTAACTGCCTTCAGTTTTTCTGAGTTGAATACCTCTGCATGTTCCAGTTTAAGAGTATGAGCGAGTTGAGTTCGCTGAATCTGGGAAACTGCAGTAAGTATTTTGTGCATATTATTCTGAATGTCTTGAATTTCTTCAAGAACTGCTTCAAGATCACCAGACGACTGAGGAGGTAGATGTACAGAAGTTCTAGGTTCTTGTTCTTTGGAGACTTGATCAAAGACCACCAAGGTCCTGTCAGATACAACTGTCTCGGCCATAGTGTGTTCTGGAACAACTGATTCAGCAACCTCTACTTGCGCTGGAGGAGGAGAAGAAGGATCCTAAGTAGCAACTGAACTGTCTTGATGTAGAGGTAAATCTGTGAGACCTTCAGTTGGAGGATCATCA
>NW_027355304.1:0-1322 GCF_012295235.1 Primulina huaijiensis
AACCTCTTCAATAAAGTCTCCATCGGTGTTGCAGTAACGTCCATCCGAGTACCTGACGTACTACCCTGTTCTGGCACTTGACCTGCGGCTGGTTGTGGTATTCTTTGAGGAGGTGTATCTAATTATCAAACAGATTAGTACACAATCTATACAGTCTGTCTCAGCCCTCCTCTGATCATATACCTCTGATCCAGAATCGGTTCTGATTCAGTCTTTGCAATTAGATGCTGAAATCAACTCAGAAAACAATACAACAGATAATAGTGAAAGGAATAAATCATGACGTGTGCTAGCATGATATAAGCAAGGAAGACGACTCGATCTACCCCGCTCACTCTCTTCTATCTCAATCTATACAGAACCTACTGCTCTGATACCACCTGTTGTGGGGACCCGGCTCTAACTCAATTATCTTTTGGGATTTAGTTGGATCTTTGCTAGACAATGTGGGTCAAAATTTTGCTTTTAACATTAAATCAAATGTATACATGAAGCATGAAACTATTCTTTATTCGATTAAACGAACATAATGTACATACAAGTCTGTTTTAGTACAATCATATACTAGTGTTCAGAAAATCCAGTACACGTCAAGTACAAAACGACTAGTAATCTGCCATGCCCGAAATCACACCTGTTGTGGGGACCCGAGCTCTAACTCAATTATCTTTTGGGATTTAGTTGGATCTTTGCTAGACAATGTGGGTCAAAATTTTGCTTTTAACATTAAATCAAATGTATACATGAAGCATGGAACTATTCTTTATTCGATTAAACAAACATAATGTACATACAAGTCTGTTTTATTACAATCATATACTAGTGTTCAGAAAATCCAGTACACGTCAAGTACAAAACGACTAGTAATCTGCTATGCCCGAAATTACCACAATATCTTGATCTCTCATCTTGCTCGCGACCCTGATCCTGCCCCACCTGTCGTTATGTACACATACAGACACAACAACAGCTGGAAACTCCGGTGAGAACAAATCCCAGTATAAAACATGTATACATGCATGTCATGCAAGTAAATACAAAATCATAACACATAAATCAGTAATTATGACACACTAGTGAATACAGATAAAACTCTTCAACTCTTATTCTTTGACTCGACTCATATCTAAGTCTAGGGATCCCGGTGTGAATAAGACGTAACAAGTCTCCCACCTACTCTCCCAATCGGGGTGGTGGTACGTCTTATTCCTAGACTTCGGTCATATCTGTATCGAATATCTACAATCAGAGATGATCTGCTCCTATGCGTCGATACGCCGAACGTCTAGTTTGACAATCTGTCAATGACTCCTATCTCAATT
>NW_027355305.1:0-656 GCF_012295235.1 Primulina huaijiensis
TCGGTTTAGGCGCAGTTTTGATGCAGCATGGGAAAGTGATAGCTTCCGCTTCTCGACAGCTGAAAATCCACGAGAAGAGTTACCCCACCCATGATCTAGAGTTGGCCGCAGTAGATTTTGCCTTGAAGATTTGGAGGCATTATCTGTATGGAGAGAAGTGCCAGATCTTTACCGACCATAAGAGCCTCAAGTATTTCTTTAAGCAGAATGAGCTGAACATGCGTCAGAGGCGTTGGTTGGAGCTTGTAAAGGATTACGACTGTGACATTAGCTACCACCCAGGTAAAGCTAATGTAGTTGCAGATGCATTGAGCCGAAAAGTCGCAGTAATGGCTCATTTGACGATTTAGAGACCTCTTCAGCTTGAGATGCAGAGGTTTGATCTAGAGTCATATCTTCAAGGTAGAGTTCCCCGTCTATCTACCTTGACCATTCAGTCCTCTCTTCTTGACCGTATTCGCAGTGGTCAGTCAGCAGATGAGCAATTGGCACAGTGGAAGAAGAGAGATGAAGCCAAGGGCAGTGTCTTGTATACAGTCAGCGACGGTATTGTGAGATACCGAGACAGGATATGTGTTCCTAGCAGTGATTCTATCCGAGCAGACATCTTTTCAGAGGCCCATATGTCGCCGTACTCTATTCATCCAGGGAGTACG
>NW_027355306.1:0-383 GCF_012295235.1 Primulina huaijiensis
TTATTTGAATACTCCAAATGTGTAAAAAAATATTATATTTTCGAACAATCACCATAAATTCGGTTATTGTTGGTTTTTCATTAAAAATGCATTATGATGACTTATTCATGTTATTTTATTTTTTAAAAAATATAGTTGCTCACTCATCATGAAATAAGATTTTGTACTTATTTTGACATATAAAATATCTATTTTAAAGTTCCATGATACTTGATTTGGCTCTTTAAATACTCCGAATGTGTAAGAAAATACGAAGATCACAATAAATTCAGTCATTGTTTGTCTTTTTATGAAACGTGTATTTGGATGATATATCCATCTCATTTAATATTTTTTGTAAAAAAAAATAAATTCTCAACTAAGCATGTAAATTTTAAAATACT
>NW_027355307.1:0-538 GCF_012295235.1 Primulina huaijiensis
CGCCATATTCTTCCTTTACTCATCATCACACCATATTATGTATTTTTGTTTGAAATTGCATGAAAAACAAGAGCACCTTGATATATTTTCGTTTGTGCATCCAAGGTGATTTTTAAAGCTTGATCTTTGTTCCAAAAACATGATTTTTATGTGCTAGAAGGGGCTGCCATGATTAGGACTTGTTAGAGGCATGTTTAATATGATTTTAAAGGGTCCTAGGATGCTCTAATTACGCTGCAAACATGGATAAGAATTAAGCTGGAATCGTGGGCACATATTTACAAGAGGGCCGTGAGTTTGTGTGTTGGGTACTAGATGTATGTGGCTCGATTCCTATGCATGGGGTCACGGGGCTTGGCCAATGCTGGCTGGGGCTCGAGGAGGGTCAGGTGTGAGGAATGTTAGAGTCCTAGCATGGCTAGGACTCAAGGGGCAGCGAGCAAGGAAGAGTCTGATGGTGCAAGGACTCTTCCAAAGCGCGCAGGAAAAGAAGTGTAATGCCCGAGTTTGTAATATTGTACTTCGACATTAATTAATT
>NW_027355308.1:0-334 GCF_012295235.1 Primulina huaijiensis
TGGATTGTTTAAAGGGGTGTTCGAGTCTTGGCTATCCTAGGGACTTTAGCCATGGTTAGAGCCCTTCCTTATCATGTCTAGGACGTGACCAAAGCATCTTTTCAAAGTTTTTTTCATAGATCCCTCAGAGTTTTACAGAAACATGACAAGAGCTCTTCGGTTTTCAAAATCTGATTTTTTGTGTGAGTAACTTTCGGTTTTTGGAGATGTTGGATGAATTGTGGTTGGCTCCTATCTCATAGCCATGGTTCATACAACACTACATCATGTCTAGATTGAGCCATGGTCAATCAAATGATCACTGGAATGACACAAGACAATAGAACAATTCAAT
>NW_027355309.1:0-818 GCF_012295235.1 Primulina huaijiensis
CGACATCGCCATTATTAACGAATTAGTCACAATCACTTCACCTCCAACAACATTTTACATTTTCATCACTTATAAAAATCATCCATAACATATCATTTTTATTTTTGAAACCAAGCATGCAACATGTCTTTTAAATGTCAACCTTAAATCATAAAAATCCTATAGACATTTAAATCTCGAATAAATCCAAAACTCGTTATTTTGATCCCAAATTTTAAACATAACATTTTTAAGATTTATTCTACCCTTCCAAGTCATGAACCACCCCCGTGGACCCATGGATTCAATTTTAGTTCTTTAATTTTAGTTTTTGACACCTTAACGAACCCGTCGAGCCATCTCTCAATTTACTCTAGCCACGCCTGAGCCGCCTTGAACCAAAACCTAGCCAACCCACCTAGGGACACTCTTGAACAAGCCCAGCCCAAATAACCAGCCCTGGACCGCTCAAAAACTTCCTGGACTTGACCCATGTTTCTGCATGTGTGTGTGAGTGTGCTTCCTTGTATGTCTAGGACTCCTAACCCAACTAGGACTCTCCCAGCCGAGTCACCACCGAGCCCACCTATCCCTAACCTTCCCTGGACAATGCCCAGGCCATAGCCAGACCAGCCCAACCCTTAGAACCCAGCAGCAAAGACACTGAACCTTGACAGCAACCTCACGCTCAACTTGCTGCCAAATTCTTCTCCCTCACGTTTTCTGTGTTTGGCTCGAGCCCCATCGAGCCACCCTGCGCCAACTCATGCCCAGACCCTCTAGGCACCGTCCTAGAACCTTAGAACCCATAGGACTCGAGCCCCAGTTGCAAACCGAAG
>NW_027355310.1:0-216 GCF_012295235.1 Primulina huaijiensis
CTTCAGCGCCGTAGCGCCTGGTGCTCGAACATTGGCTCGAGGCATCTTCTCTACCCCTTCTTACCCTGAAAAAGCAGGGGCACCCTACGTTCTTGAACCGATAACCACCTTTCGGCTAACCTAGCCTGCTCCGTCCCTCGGGACCAACAAGGGGTAGTACAGGAATATTCCCCTGTTGTCCATCGACTACGCCTTTCGGCCTGATCTTAGGCCCTG
>NW_027355311.1:0-495 GCF_012295235.1 Primulina huaijiensis
AGGGGGTAGACGGGCGAATGTTTCGGGCACATGCCCCGATTGACATGGACTTTTGTGAACCGTCGAGTGATCGATTGATCACTTGTTGAAGTTAGGGACACCGACCATGCCCCGTCGCTCCCCGGCCCCTGAAAGGTGAGACATCACACGCTCCAGGGTCCTGACGCGTCCTACACCGAGGGACTTGGACGGTTTGCTTGGGGGCGCGAGTGAACGTGGCCATCATGGAACGGACAAGCGAACGACGAATCGAGCGCATCCACGAGCGACAAGTCGATAGTAACTTTCGAGGCATGGCCCAAAACCCTTGAATAATCGTACCCGAATGCTAGGGAGATGCCTTGCCGGAGCTACGAGGGCGTCACGGCACATCGAGGGACCGGCATGTACGTGGCAACAACAGCTGCCCAGAGCACGAGATGCCTCGAACGCGCATCGGGCGATTCTCCGGCAAGAGAGGCAACCCACATCGTGCAACCGACCGACTACGGGGTA
>NW_027355312.1:0-658 GCF_012295235.1 Primulina huaijiensis
CCGTTTAAGGCTTTATATTGACAGAAATGCAGATCTCCGCTGTATCGGGATGACATCTCAGAAGTACAAGAGCTTGGGCCTGATATGATCCGAGAGATGACTTGATAAAGTAAGACTGATCCAGAAAAGAATGAAGACAGCTTAGGATAGACAAGCCAAGTATGCGAATGTACGTCGTCGACCGTTAGTGTTTGAACAAGGAGACAGAGTATTCCTGAAGATCTCACCTTTCAGAGGTGTTGTTAGATTTGGAAAACACGGTAAGTTGTCTCCTAGATACATCGGACCGTACAAAATTCTTGAAAAGATTGGCGATCGGGCATATCGACTTGCTCTTCCTCCTTCTCTATCTGGGATACATGATGTCTTCCATGTATCGATGCTACGTAAATATATGCCTAATGCTTCTCATGTCATTCAGCTTGATGAAGCCGAGCTTGACGACACTTTGAGTTATATTGAACAGCCAATTCAGATTCTTTATTGGAAAGACAAACAGCTCAGAAAGAAGACTATTGGTGAAAGTCCAATGGAGTCGTCATGGCACTGAAGAAGCGACCTGGGAGACAGAATCAGAGATGAGACATAAATATCCAGAGTTATTTTCTTGACTTGAGTATTTATTTAGCTTTTGATTATATTGCTTCCTTTACAAGCT
>NW_027355313.1:0-17123 GCF_012295235.1 Primulina huaijiensis
TAATCAATCTGTTTCTTAATCTGACTTCGATTATATGATGTCTAGAATGTCAAGAACATCATATATGAATCATATTCAATTCTGACAATAGCAAAATTTCAAATCATACCAAAACATAAGAAAACTTACGTCCAGTTGAAGCTCTTGTCACGAGAATCTCAGAACTGTACTTGGATTGAAATTCTGATAGTCGGTTCCTTCCCAATCACTATTCTCAGCCACGGAAGAGTTTGAAGCTTTCTCTGAAAATTCCTTCGATTCTTGTTACCAATTTCTGAGGGAAATCAACTTATATACATCCATTTGCATGTCAAAGAAACGTGTCTCATTTTCATGAAATCCAAGCGGCGCTCGGGCGGTCAAAAACTACCACTCGGGCGCGGCGAGTTCTGTCTGAGCCTTAACTTATTCTACTCTGGCACTCGGGCTGTCAAAAACTACCGCTCGGGCGCAGAGAGTTCTGTCCGAAATCTTTTTTATGATACATTGGCGTTCGAGCGATCATCTTCTACTGCTCGGGCGCCAAGAGTTCTGTACCAAAAATCTTGTTGATCTTGCACCGACGCCAGTCTCTTCCACGTGAGCTCCTACAATCTTAATTCTGTCAATTAAGTCATATCTGATCACAGTAATTAAATCTCGGGCATTACATTTCTACCCCCCTAAGATCCGATTTCGTCCCCAAAATCACAGGCAATCAATTCAGATATCAGAAAGAAATGTAGCAGAAGCTAAATAGGAAACTCACATCATCGAAATAACTCTGGGAATCTCTGCCTCATATCTGACTTAGTCTCCCAGGTAGCTTCTTCGATGCCATGACGACTCCACTGAACTTTCACAAGTGGAATAGTCTTCGTTCTGAGCTGCTTTTCTTTACGATCGAGAATTTGTATTGGCTTTTCGAAGTAACTCAGTGTCTCGTCAAGCTCGGCCTCATCTGGCTGAATAATATGTGAAGCATCAGAAATATACTTCCGCAGCATAGATACATGAAAGACATCATGTATCCCAGATAATGAAGGCGGTAAGGCGAGTCGATAGGCACGATATCCTATCTTCTCTAGAATCTCATAAGGACCAACATATCGTGGAGACAATTTTCCTTTCTTGCCAAATCTGACAACACCCCTGAAAGGAGAAATCTTCAGGAATACTCGATCTCCTGTCTCAAATACCAACGGTCGTCGTCGGACATTGGCATATTTGGCTTGTCTGTCTTGAGCTGCCTTCATTCTCTTCTGAATCAGCTTCACTTTTTCGGTCATATCTCTGATCATGTCAGGTCCAATCTCAGGTACCTCAGAGATATCGTCCCAATACAGAGGGGATCTGCATTTCTTTCCGTACAACGCTTCGAACGGTGCCATCTATATACTCGTCTGATAGCTGTTGTTGTACGAAAACTCACAAAGTGGCAATGCATCCTGCCAACTAGTGCTAAAATCAAGCACTACAACTCTCAGCATATCCTCCAGTGTCTGGATAGTCCGCTCTGATTGTCCGTCAGTCTGTGGATGATATGCGGTTCTCAGATGTAACTTCGTACCTAGAGCTTGCTGCAAACTCTGCAAAAAGTGTGAAGTAAACCGAGGATCACGGTCTGATACGATCGACTTCGGCACTCCGTGCAATCTGACCACTTCTCTTACATAAATCTCTGCCATCTGGTGATGTCGATATGTCATCTTGTATGGAATAAAACATGCGGATTTGGTCAATCTGTCAATTACGACCCAAATCGCATCACAACCTCGGGAGGATCTCGGTAACTGCGTCACAAAATCCATAGAAATGTGATCCCATTACCATTCAGGAATAGACAAACTCTGCAGTAGACCTCCTGGTTTCTTTCTTTCTGCTTTCGCCTGCTGGCAATTCAGACATCTGGATACAAACCTTGCAATATCAGCTTTCATTTGTTTCCACCAGAACTGTCTTTTCAAGTCATTATACATTTTTCTGCCACCAGGATGAATGCTGAATCGACTGCTATGCGCTTCTGACAATATCTGTTGTCTCAACTCCGAAACATCTGGCACAACAATACGATTATTCATATCCAGAACATCATCACGTACCTGATATTCTGATCGATGCCCTGCTCTGACCATCGATATCGAGTTCTGTACATTCTGATCAACTTTCTGTGCTTCTTTGATTTGTAATATCAGTTCTGGTTTGGCCCGAATAGCACATAATTTCAGAGGCTGACGATCTGTTTCGAAGGCTAATCCAGACAAACAGCAATCTTTTATCAAATTCGAAACACCAATCGTCGACAAGGATAAGGAACATACCTTTCGACTCAGTGCATCAGCTGCTGCATTGGATTTTCGTGGATGATATTTGATTTCACAATCGAAATCCTTTAGTAAATCAAGCCATCTTCGCGTACAGATAATGTCGCCATATCTTCAATGCAAAGATGATGGCTGCCAATTCAATGTCATGAATTGGGTAACGAGATTCCTGAGGCTTCAGCTGTCTTGAGGCATAAGCGATAACATGCCCTCGCTGCATCAAAACACAACCCAGTCCTCGGTGAGATGCATCACAAGAAACTACGAAATCACCAGTACCTGAGGGTATAGTCAATATCGGTGCACTGGTCAATCTCTTCTTTAATTCAACAAAACTGGGCTCACACTCCTCAGACCAGACAAATGGAGCATTCTTCTGAGTCAACTGAGTTATCGGTTTGGCAATGCTGGAAAAGTCTTTAATACATCGACGATAGTACCCTGCCTAACCCATAAAACTGCGAATCTCGGGTACTGATGTCGGTCTCGGCCAAGAAATCACTGCCTCAACCTTACTGGGGTCAACTGATATACCATCTCCGGATATAATATGACCCAGAAATACATCCTGTCTCAACCAGAATTCACATTTCGACAGTTTAGCATATAATTTCTCAGCCCTCAATATTTTCAACACAGCTCTCAAGTGCTCCGCATGCTCCATCATATTCTTCGAATAAATCAAAATATCATCAATGAATATAATCACAAAATCATCGAGATATTTCTGGAAGACACGGTTCATCAACCCCATAAATACAGCCGGTGCATTCGTCAAACCAAACGGCATGACAATAAACTCGTAATGTCCATACCTGGTTCTGAATGTTGTCTTTGAGATATCAGAATCTCTGACTCTCAGCTGATGGTATCCAGATCTCAAATCGACCTTGGAATATACAGATGAACCCTGCAACTGATCAAACAAATCATCAATGCGAGGCAAGGGATCTTTATTCTTTACCGTTGCTTTGTTCAGTTGCCGGTAGTCGATACAGAGTCTCATAGAACCGTCTTTCTTCCTCACAAATAATACTGGAGCACCCCAAGTAGATACACTCGGTCTGATGTAACCCTTGGCCAGTAAATCCTCCAACTGTTCTTTCAACTCTTTCAACTCAATAAGTGCCATTCTGTACGGAGCTCTTGAAATCGGAACTGTACCTGGCATCAACTCGATGCTGAAGTCTATTTCTCGAATCGGAGGCAAACCAGGAATCTCATCTGGAAAGACATCAGCAAACTCGCAAACCACTGGCAAATCCGCCAATGATGGACTCGGTTTCAGTAAATCAACTGAATAGACAAGTAATCCCTCCGCTCTTTTCTGCAACAATCGAGTCATAAACAATACGGATATCAAAGGAATTCTAGATCGAGAACCCTTGCCATAGAATTTCCACTCATCAGCCATATCCGGTCTGAATCTCACAATTTTGTGGAAACAATCAACAGTGGCTCTGTACTTGGTTAACATATCGATACCGATAATACAATCAAAATCAGATAACCCAAGCACAATACAATCTAACTCAATCTCATGTCCATCATACTGTAGCATACAACGTTTCACAGATTTCACTGATATCAAACCTGTCCCCAACGGAGAAGAGACAGACACTACAGCAGATAATGACTCAATGGCCAAAGAATGCATCAATGCAAATCGTTCAGATATGAATGTATGTGATGCACCAGTATCTATCAATACATAGGCAGGATAACCAGAAATAAAACAGTTACCTGCAACAACATCGTCTAGTGCGTCCTGAGCCTGCTCCTCAGTCAAAGCGAACACTCTGGCCTGCAAATACGGCAACTGCCAAACACTCCTCGGCACTGCTCTGTGGAATGCTTCCCTCCACAAGTGCTACAGTAGGGTCCTGTATAGCTCTGGCCCTGACCAGTCTGTCTTGAGCCACTCGAACTGGATGAGCTACTTCCAGATTTCTTAAATTGCTTTCCCCTAGCTTTCAGGAATTCTTTCTTTCCACTACCACTGCCGCGCTCAAATCGAGGAGGTGGTTGCTGTGGTCCCGGTGCTGAAGGTACGAACGAAGCTCCTTTCTGTCTCATCAGACCGGCTTCGGCTCCTTAAGCTCGGTTCAATGCATCAGTAAAATTGTTTGGCCTCCCGGTATTCACCAAGGTAAAGATTTCAGGATTCAGGCCATTAATGAACTGGTCTGCAATGGCCTCATCATGTTCAGCAACGTGGGGAGCAAACCGCAACAGTGCAGAGAACTTGGCCACATATTCTTCAATATTTAGCTGGCCCTGTCTCAAATTGGCAAACTCGGCTCCCTTGTCCTTCCTATACGACACTGGAAAGAACCTCTGATAAAATTCAGTTCTAAACACATTCCAGGTAATAGTTGTACCTTGATGTTCCAATGCCTTTGTTGTATTCCACCAGTTCTTTGCAACATCGTGTAACTGGTGCCCTATCAGTTTCACTCTCCACTCATCGGTGTAATCCAATGACTCGAACAAAATCTCAATATCGTCTAACCAACTTTCGAAATCCACTGAAGTCTCAGTACCCTTCAGAGTCGGCGGATGGAATGATTGAAATCTCTTTAACAATGTCTCTATTGGCGTTGCTGTCACGTCCATTGGAGGATTCGAAGAGCTACCCTGTTCTGGTATTCTCCGAGGAGGCATATCTGATTATCAAAAGGGTTAGCAATCACAATTGACAAATCTGTCTCAGTCCTTTTCTGATCATCTTACCTCTGATCAAGAATCGGTTCTGATCCATTCCCAATAATACACATTACCATATCAAAATCAGATAATCAGGCAAACATGTATTAAAACAGGAATCATGCTAGCACTCAAAAGCAGGAAAGAAAACTCTATCTACCCCGCTCACTAGCTTCTATCTCAGTCTAAAGGATCTATCGCTCTGATACCACCTGTTGTGGGGACCCGGACACTACTCATGTTCTTAATCATCATTGGGACAATTTAATCAATTACAATCAACAGGGTATAAAATCTTTTTTTTAAAAATTGTGGAACGTAATGGTATTCAATCTAATATACATGTCAGTATTAAAGTAAAAGTCTTGTACTATATACAATCATTCAAACTAAGGTTTAAAAACTAAATATCAAGTGTACAAACCCTATCTCTAATCAAAGTCCGGAGTCTCCACTCTAATCACGATCTCTCTCTTCATCTCCTTAACCCTGAACCTGTCCCACCTGTTGTCATGCACACATACAAACACGACAACAGCCGGATAATTCTGGTGAGAATATAATCCCAGTATAAATCAACGAAACATGCAATCATATAAACAAATATAAAGCATGTAACAGATAACCGCAATATGTATCAAAATCTGAAACATAATCAATATCAGACTGTCGACAATGCAATCAACGAGACATGCAATCATATAACCAAATATAAAGCATGTAACAGATAACCGCAATATGTATCAAAATCTGAAACATAATCAATATCAGACTGTTGACAATGCTCGTAACTTTACAATTCAGACTAGACTCAATCCTAGTCTAGGGATCCTGATTTCCAGACGTTGGTATTCCTATATCGACCAACAGTAATAAAAGAAACTCCGATTCTATCCACGTCGATATAACCAAACATCCAGTGTCTTGACCTATCCGTCACAGACTATGGCTCTATCGCCAATACACTATCTTGTGACATCGTGCAATGTGCCCGTGACGATCCCGCCACTATCAGGTACTTCTGTCACAAGATTACTCGTCTAATACCTGCTATGTATAAATCAAGAGAACAAGTACATCAATCAAATCCATGCAAATATCAATGCAATAAAGTAAAGTATGTGATTTAGGGAAACTCAAGTCTAAACCGACTTAAGTCGATCTCCCAATACCACATTGACTTATACCTTCCATTTGAAGTCTCGGTCTGAAGCAATATCAGTTCTGAACTCAAGACTGTCTCTGTAAATCTGAAACGATATATCGAGAAACATAATATCAATATTCCATTCTCAATTCAACACTGAATCTGATTATTCTGGATTTAATTCAAAATCCACGGCATAACGGTAAAATCTCAATATCCTCGTCAACACAGACAGCAATAGATATCAATTACAAATCATAACCAATATCCAATATAATACATAATCCAAATATGTCCAATACCATGCAATATAATCTGAAAAATCATAACAAATTCGTAATCAATCTGTTTCTTAATTTGACTTCGATTCTATGATGTCTATCATGTCAAGAACATTATATATGAATCCTATTCAATTCTGACAATAGCATAATTTCAAATCATACCAAAACATAAGAATTCTTACGTCCAGTTGAAGCTCTTGTCGCGAGAATCTCAGAACTGTACTTGGATTGAAATTCTGATAGTCGGTTCCTTCCCCATCACTATTCTCAGCCACGGAAGAGTTTGAAGCTTTCTCTGAAATTTCATTCGATTCTTGTTACCAATTTCTGAGGGAAATCAGCTTATATACATCCATTTGCATGTCAAAGAAACGTGTCTCATTTTCATCAAATCCAAGCGGCGCTCGGGCGGTCAAAAACTACCGCTCGGGCGCGGCGAGTTCTGTCCGAGCCTTCACTTATTCTACTCTGGCGCTCGGGCGGTCGAAAACTACCGCCCGGGCGCCGAGAGTTCTGTCCGACATCCTTTTTATGATACATTCGCGCTCGAGCGATCATCTTCTACCGCTCGGGCGCCAAGAGTTCTGTACCAAAAATCTTGTTGATCTTGCACCGACGCCCGTCTCTTCCACGTGAGCTCCTACAATCTTAATTTTGTCAATTAAGTCATATCTGATCACAGTAATTAAATCTCGGGCATTACAGTGATTGATCTAGTTCCGGGTAGGTTCCTATTTCTAAGGCTCCGTACATAATGGCCCCTTCAGAGATGAAGGAGTTGAAGACGCAATTGCAGGATCTATTGGATAAAGGTTTTATTCGGCCGAGTTCTTCGCCTTGGGGAGCTCCGGTTCTTTTCGTCAAGAAGAAAGATGGGTCGTTGCGGCTGTGTATTGATTATAGAGATATCAACAAAGTGACGATTAAGAATAAGTATCCGTTGCCACGGATAAATGACCTTTTTGACCAACTGCAAGGGGCTATAGTGTTCTCGAAGATTGATTTGCGATCTGGCTATTATCAGTTGAAGGTTAGGGAGTCTGATATCCCTAAGACGGCGTTCCGGACCAGGTACGGTTTGGGGACCCGGACGCTAATCATATTCTTAATCGTCATTAGGACAAATTAATCAATTATAATAAACAGGGTCTAACTTTTTTTTTTATTAAATATAATATCAAATGCGGAACGTAATGGAATCACTCTACTATACATATCAGTATAAAAGAAAAGTACAAGTCTTGTACTATATACAATCATTTACAAACTAAGGTTCAACTACTAAATATCAAGTGTTCAACCCTATCTCAGCTCAAGTCCGTAGTCTCCACTCTAATCACGATCTCTCTCTTCATCTCCTCGACCCTGACCCTGTCCCACCTGTTGTCATGCACACATACAAACACGACAACAGCCGGATAACGCCGGTGAGTATAAATCCCAGTATAAATCAACGAAACATGTAATCATATAGTTAATGTAAAGCATGAAGCAGATATCAGATATATATCAAAATCTGAAACATAAGTAATATCAACTATCAATCATACTCGTGACTCCACGACTCAGACTAGACTCAATCCTACTCTAGGGATCCCGGTTTTCCAGACGTTGGTATTCCTATATCGACCAACAGTAATAGAAGAAACTCCGATTCTATCCACGTCGATATAACCAAACATCCAGTGTCTTGACCTATCCGTCACATACTGTGGCACTATCACCAATACACTATCTTGTGACATCGTGCAATGTGCCCTTGGCGATCCCGCCACTCTCAGGTACTTTTGTCACAAGATCACTCATCTCATATTCGTCTAACACATGCTCTCTATACATCAATAGAACAAGCATATCAAATCAAATCAATGCAAATAATAAAAAATAGTATGTGATTTAGGGAAACACAAGTATATCCTACTTGTGTCGATCTCCCAATACCACGTTTACTTATACCTTTCGTTTGTAGCAGTTCTGACGACGTTCCCGTTTAGAATTCACAGTCTGTCAATACACGATCTGGCAATGGACAATATCAATTAATCTCATATCAATATACTGTTCAAATCAATACCAATCTGATCAATCTGGATTTAACTTAAAATCAACGGCATAACGGGACAATCTCAATATCCCCGTAAATACCATATCAACAGATATCAATTACCAATCATAACCTATATCCAATACAATCTGTAATTCAACCATAATCCAAATCTGTCCAATACCACTCAATATAATCTGAAAAATTATAACAAATCCGTAATCAATCTGTTTCTTAATCTGACTTCGATTCTATGATGTCTAACATGTCAAGAACATCATATATGAATTTTATTCAATTCTGACAATAGCATAATTTCAACACATATCAAAACGTAACAAAACTTACGTCCAGTTGTAGCCCGCGTCGACAGGAACACCGTACTGAAGTCAGATTTAAAATCTAACGGGCGGATCGAAATATAAAGGCGTAAGGATTTCTGAAGCTTTTCTCATTTCCTTTCTNTTTTTCTTGCATTGCAAGCGGCGCTCGGGCGGTCACAATTTACCGCTCGGGCGCGGAACGTTCTGCCCGAGTGTCCAACTTGTTACACACTGGCGCTCGGGCGGTAATTTTCTGCCGCTCGGGCGCCAGACGTTCTGTCCAAGTACTAACCGTGTTCTGCACTGGCGCTCGGGCGGTCCTTTTCTACCGCTTGGGCGCCAAAGGTTCTGTACAAAAGATTAGTTTTGTGATGTACCGACGCCTGGCTATCCCACTCAAGCTCCTATACCCTCAATACTGTTAATTAATCCACTTCTGATTACAGTAATTAAATCTCGGGCATTACATTTCTCCCCCCCTAAGATTTGATTTCGTCCCCGAAATCACAGGTAATCAAATCATATCAGAAAGAAATGTATAATAGAAGCTAAATAGGAAACTCACATCATCGAAATAACTCTGGGAATCTCTGCCTCATATCAGGCTCAGTCTCCCAGGTAGCTTCTTCGATGCCATGACGACTCCACTGAACTTTCACAAGTTGAATAGTCTTCGTTCTGAGCTGCTTTTCTTTACGATCGAGAATTTGTATTGGCTTTTCGACGTAACTTAGTGTCTCGTCAAGCTCGGCCTCATTTGGATTAATAATATGTGAAGTATCAGAAATATACTTCCGCAGCATAGATACATGGAAGACATCATGTATTCCAGATAGAGAAGGCGGTAATGCAAGTCGATAGGCACGATCTCCTATCTTCTCGAGGATTTCATATGGCCCAACATAACGTGGAGACAATTTCCCTTTCTTGCCAAATCTGACAACTTCTCTGAAAGGTGAAATCTTCAAGAATACTCGGTCTCCAGCCTCAAATACCAACGGTCTTCGTCGAACATTGGCATATTTGGCTTGTCTATCTTGAGCTGTCTTCATTCTCTTCTGAATCAGCTTTACTTTTTCAGTCATATCTCTGATCATATCAGGTCCAATCTCAGGTACCTCAGAGATATCATCCCAATACAAAGGGGATCTGCACTTCTTTCCGTACAATGCTTCAAACGGTGCCATCTCAATACTCGTCTGATAGCTGTTGTTGTACGAAAACTCACAAAGTGGCAATGAATCTTGCCAACTAGTGCTAAAGACAAGCACTACAGCTCTCAACATATCATCCAGTGTCTGAATAGTCCGCTCTGACTGTCCGTCAGTCTGTGGATGATATTCGGTACTCAGATGCAACTTCGTACCAAGAGCCTGCTGTAAACTCTGCCAAAAGTGCGAAGTAAACCAAGGATCACGGTCTGAAACAATCGACTTCGGCACTCCCTGCAATCTGACCACTTCTCTGACATAGATCTCAGCCATCTAGTCATGTCGATATGTCATTTGGTAGGGAATAAAACATGCGGATTTGGTTAATCGGTCAATTACAACCCAAATCGCATCATAACCTCGGGAGGATCTCGGTAACTGCGTCACGAAATCCATGGAAATGTGATCCCATTTCCATTCAGGAATAGACAAAATCTGCAGTAGACCTCCTGGTTTCTTTCTTTCTGCTTTCACCTGCTGGCAATTCAGACATCTGGATACAAACTTTGCAATATCCGCTTTCATTTGTTTCCACCAGAACTGTCTTTTCAAGTCATTATACATTTTTCTGCCACCAGGATGAATGCTGAATCGACTGCTATGCGCTTCTGACAATATCTGTTGTCTCAACTCCGAAACATCTGGCACAACAATACGATTATTCACATACAGTACATCATCACGTACCTGATATTCTGATCTATGCCCTGCTCTGACCATCGATATCGAGTTCTGTACATTCTGATCAACTTTCTGGGCTGCTTTAATATTCAAAATCAACTCTGGCTCGGCTTGAACAGCATATAGTCTCAAAGGCTGACAATCTGTTTCAAATACTAATCCAGACAAACAGCAAGCTTCTATCAAACTTGAAACACCTATAGTCGATAAGGACAAAGAACATACCTTTCGACTTAGGGCATCGGCTGCTGCATTCGATTTTCCTGGGTAGTATTTGATTTCACAATCAAAATCTTTAAGCAAAGCAAGCCATCTTCGCTGTCTCATATTTAACTCAGACTGTGAAAACAGATACTTCAGGCTCTTATGATCAGAATAGATTTCAAATTTCTCACCGTACAGATAATGTCGCCATATTTTCAAAGCAAATACAATAGCCGCCAATTCAAGATCATGAATCGGATTACGAGTCTCGTGTGGCTTCAACTGTCTTGAGGCATAGGCGATAACATGCCCTCGCTGCATCAGAATACAACCCAGTCCTCGGTGAGATGCATCACAATAAACTACGAAATAACCCGTACCTGAGGGTCTAGTCAATATCGGTGCACTGGTCAATCTCTTCTTTAATTCAACAAAACTGGACTCACACTCCTCTGACCAAACAAACGGAGCATTCTTCTGAGTCAGCCGCGTAATAGGTTTAGCAATACTGGAAAAATCTTTAATGAATCGTCGATAATATCATGCCAAACCCATAAAGCTGCGTATTTCTGGCACTGATGTCGGTCTCGGCCAAGAAATCACGGCCTCAACCTTACTGGGATCAACTGATATACCATCTCCGGATATAATATGACCCAGAAATACAACCTGTCTCAACCAGAATTCACATTTCGACAGTTTAGCATATAATTTCTCAGCCCTCAATATTTTCAACACGGTTCTCAGGTTTTCAGCATGCTCCATCATATTCTTCGAATAAATCAAAATATCATCAATGAATATAATCACAAAATCATCGAGATATTTCTGGAAGACACGGTTCATCAACCCCATAAATACAGCCGGTGCATTCGTCAAACCAAACGGCATGACAATAAACTCGTAATGTCAATACCTGGTTCTGAATGCTGTCTTTGAGATATCAGAATCCCTGACTCTCAGCTGATGGTATCCAGATCTCAAATCGATCTTGGAATATACAGATGAACCCTGCAACTGATCAAACAAATCATCAATGCGAGGCAAGGGATATTTATTCTTTACCGTTGCTTTATTCAGTTGCCGGTAGTCGATACAGAGTCTCATCGAACCGTCTTTCTTCCTCACGAACAGTACTGGAGCACCCCAAGGAGATACGCTCGGTCTGATATATCCCTTGGCCAGTAGATCCTCCAACTGTTCCTTCAACTCTTTCAATTCAATCGGTGCCATTCGGTATGGAGCCCTTGAAATCGGAACTGTCCCTGGCATCAACTCAATACTGAAGTCTATCTCTCGAATCGGAGGCATCCCAGGAATCTCATCTGGAAAGACTTCAGCAAACTCGCAAACCACTGGCAAATCCTACAATGATGGACTCGATTTCAGTAAATCAACTGAATAGACAAGGAATGCCTCCACTCCTTTCTGCAACAATCGAGTCATAGACAATACGGATATCAAAGGAATTCTAGATCGAGAACCCTTACCGTAGAATTTCCACTCATCAGCCATATCCGGTCTGAATTTCACAACCTTGTGGAAACAATCAACAGTGGCTCTGTACTTGGTTAACATATCGATACCGATAATACAATCAAAATCAGATAACCCAAGCACAATACAATCTAGCTCAATCTCATGCCCTTCATACTGTAGCATACAACGTTTCACAGATTTCACTGATATCAAACCTGGCCCCAACGGAGAAGAGACAGACACTATAGCAGATAATGACTCAATAGGCAAAGAATGCATCAATGCAAATCGTTCAGATATGAATGTATGTGATGCACCAGTATCTATCAATACATATGCAGGATAACCATAAATAAAACAGTTACCTGCAACAACATCGTCTGGTGCGTCCTGAGCCTGATCCTCAGTCAAAGCGAACACTATGGCCTGCTGTCTAGGAGGCTGGCTAACTGTCTGGCTTCCTCCTGGCCTCGGCTGTGACTGGGATGGTGCTGGCTGAAAGGAGTGGACTGCAGATGGTCGTCAACCAGTCTGAGCTACTGATCCAGATGACTCAGCACCCTGTGACCTCTGAGTATCTCTCAGGGGACAAACTCGAGCAAAATGTCCCTGTTGTTTACAAATACGGCAACTGCCAAACACTCTTCGGCACTGCTCTGTGGAATGCTTCCCTCCACAAGTGTTACAATTGGGTCCTGTATAACTCTGGCCCTGACCGGTTGGTCTCGAGCCACTAGAACTGGATGAACTACTTCCAGATTTCTTAAATCGCTTCCCCCTAGCTTTCAGGAATTCTTTCTCTCCACTACCACTACCACTCTCAAATTGGGGAGATGGTGGAGGCATCTGGGGTCTCGGTGCCTGTGGCACAAACGAAGCTCCTCTCTGTCTCAGCAGACCGGCTTCGGCTCCCTTGGCTCTGTTCAAGGCATCAGTAAAATTATTTGGCCTCCCGGTATTCACCAAGGTAAACATTTCCGGATTCAGGCCATTTATAAACTGGTCGGAAACAGCCTCGTCATTCTCGGCCACATGTGGAGCAAATCGGAGCAGTGTAGAGAACTTTGCCACGTATTCCTCAATATTTAGCTGGCCCTGTCTCAAATTTGCAAACTCGGCTCCCTTGTCCTTCCTGTACGACACTGGAAAGAACCTCTGATAAAATTCAGTTCTAAACACATTCCAGGTAATAGCCGTACCTCGGTGTTCCAATGCCTTTTTGGTCATTATCCACCAGTTCTTGGCAACATCATGCAACTGGTGCCCTATCAGTTTCACTCTTCGTTCATCAGTGTAGTCCAGGGACTCAAACAACATTTCAATATCGTCCGACCAACTCTCACAATCCACGGAAGTCTCCGTACCCTTCAGAGTTGGCTGATGGAATGACTGAAATCTCTTTAACAATGTTTCCATTGGCGTTGCTGTCACGTCCATTGGAGGATTCCAAGTGCTACCCTGTTCTGGTATTCTTCGAGGAGGCATATCTGATTATCAAAAGGGTTAGCAATCACAATTGACAAATCTGTCTCAGTCCCTTTCTGATCATCTTACCTCTGATCAAGAATCGGTTCTGATCCATTCCCCATAATACACATTACCATATCAAAATCAGATAATCAGGCAAACATGTATTAAAGCAGGAAATCATGCTAGCAATCAAAAGCAGGAAAGAAAACTCAATCTACCCCGCTCACTAGCTTCTATCTCAGTCTAAAGGATCTATCGCTCTGATACCACCTGTTGTGGGGACCCGGACGCTAATCATATTCTTAATCGTCATTGGGACAAATTAATCAATTATAATAAACAGGGTCTAACTTTTTTTTTAATTAAATATAATATCAAATGCGGAACGTAATGGAATCACTCTACTATACATATCAGTATAAAAGAAAAGTACAAGTCTTGTACTATATACAATCATTTACAAACTAAGGTTCAACTACTAAATATCAAGTGTTCAACCCTATCTCAGCTCAAGTCCGTAGTCTCCACTCTAATCACGATCTCTCTCTTCATCTCCTCGACCCTGACCCTGTCCCACCTATTGTCATGCACACATACAAACACGACAACAGCCGGATAACGCCGGTGAGTATAAATCCCAGTATAAATCAACGAAACATGTAATCATATAGTTAATGTAAAGCATGAAGCAGATATCAGATATATATCAAAATCTGAAACATAAGTAATATCAACTATCAATCATACTCGTGACTCCACGACTCAGACTAGACTCAATCCTACTCTAGGGATCCCGGTTTTCCAGACGTTGGTATTCCTATATCGACCAACAGTAATAGAAGAAACTCCGATTCTATCCACGTCGATATAACCAAACATCCAGTGTCTTGACCTATCCGTCACATACTGTGGCACTATCACCAATACACTATCTTGTGACATCGTGCAATGTGCCCTTGGCGATCCCGCCACTCTCAGGTACTTTTGTCACAAGATCACTCATCTCATATTCGTCTAACACATGCTCTCTATACATCAATAGAACAAGCATATCAAATCAAATCAATGCAAATAATAAAAAATAGTATGTGATTTAGGGAAACACAAGTATATCCTACTTGTGTCGATCTCCCAATACCACGTTTACTTATACCTTTCGTTTGTAGCAGTTCTGACGACGTTCCCGTTTAGAATTCACAGTCTGTCAATACACGATCTGGCAATGGACAATATCAATTAATCTCATATCAATATACTGTTCAAATCAATACCAATCTGATCAATCTGGATTTAACTTAAAATCAACGGCATAACGGGACAATCTCAATATCCCCGTAAATACCATATCAACAGATATCAATTACCAATCATAACCTATATCCAATACAATCTGTAATTCAACCATAATCCAAATCTGTCCAATACCACTCAATATAATCTGAAAAATTATAACAAATCCGTAATCAATCTGTTTCTTAATCTGACTTCGATTCTATGATGTCTAACATGTCAAGAACATCATATATGAATTTTATTCAATTCTGACAATAGCATAATTTCAACACATATCAAAACGTAACAAAACTTACGTCCAGTTGTAGCCCGCGTCGACAGGAACACCGTACTGAAGTCAGATTTAAAATCTAACGGGCGGATCGAAATATAAAGGCGTAAGGATTTCTGAAGCTTTTCTCATTTCCTTTCTCGATTTCTTCGTTTCCGCTTCTTGCTGAAGAACCTTACAACCTTATATATATCTACTTGCATGGTTAAGCTACGTGGCTTATTTTTCTTGCATTGCAAGCGGCGCTCGGGCGGTCACAATTTACCGCTCGGGCGCGGAACGTTCTGCCCGAGTGTCCAACTTGTTACACACTGGCGCTCGGGCGGTAATTTTCTACCGCTCGGGCGCCAGACGTTCTGTCCAAGTACTAACCGTGTTCTGCACTGGCGCTCGGGCGGTCCTTTTCTACCGCTTGGGCGCCAAAGGTTCTGTACAAAAGATTAGTTTTGTGATGTACCGACGCCTGGCTATCCCACTCAAGCTCCTATACCCTCAATACTGTTAATTAATCCACTTCTGATTACAGTAATTAAATCTCGGGCATTAGATACGGTCACTATGAATTTCTTGTGATGTCTTTTGGTCTGACCAATGCTCCTTCAGTCTTCATGGATCTTATGAACCGTGTGTTCAAGCCGTATTTGGATAGCTTTGTTATTGTTTTTATCGATGACATTTTGATTTACTCCAAGACCAGAGAGCTTCATTCAGAGCACCTCAGAGTTGTTCTTCAGTTGCTGAGAGAGAAGAGGTTGTATGCTAAGTTGAAGAAGTGTGAGTTCTGGTTGGAGCATATTTCTTTCTTAGGCCATGTTGTGTCGAAGGATGGTATAGCTGTTGATCCAGTGAAAATAGAGGCGATTCAGAAGTGGCCTATTCCTACCACTGTACCAGAGGTACGCAGTTTTCTTAGTTTGGAGGGTTATTATCGTCGTTTTATTTCAGAATTTTCCAAGATTGCCCTGCCGTTCACTAATCTGACGATGAAGACTGTGAAGTTTGAGTGGTCCAATGATTGCCAGAGTGGGTTTCAAGATTTGAAATATAAGTTGACGACAGCTCCAGTAATTGCGTTGCCCAGTGGTTCAGAGGACTTTGTTGTTTTTAC
This sequence comes from Primulina huaijiensis, assembly GCF_012295235.1. Lineage (NCBI taxonomy): Eukaryota > Viridiplantae > Streptophyta > Magnoliopsida > Lamiales > Gesneriaceae > Primulina > Primulina huaijiensis. The sequence goes on from NW_027355313.1 coordinate 16,525, forward strand.
CGATACGTCGAAGAAGGGCCTGGGTGTAGTGTTGATGCAACGAGGTAAAGTTATAGCCTATGCTTCTCGCCAGTTGAAGGATTACGAGAAGAATTATCCTACGCATGATTTGGAGCTGGCAGCTGTGGTTTTCGCCCTAAAAATCTGGAGACATTATTTGTATGGCGATGTGAAATTTTCACAGACCACAAGAGTTTAAAGTATTTGTTTTCACAGAAAGAACTCAATATGCGACAGAGACGGTGGTTAGAGCTTATTAAAGACTATGATGTGACTATTAGTTACCACCCAGGGAAGGCGAATGTTGTAGCGGATGCATTGAGCCGTAAGTCGAGTTCTTCTTTAAGTTCTATGATTCAGCAGCCGTTGTTGTTAGATTTGCAGCGAGAGGAGATAGCTTTGGTGGTTTCTGGAACCATTGCTCGTTTTTCTGCGTTGGTTATTCGGGCTATATTGACGGACAGGATCCGTAGAGAGCAGGCTATTGATGTTCAGTTGGTAGAGTTGAGAGCTAGAGCAGAGGAGAGAGGTAATTCAGAGTTCGCAACGAATAAAGATGGTTTGGTGACGTTTAAAGGCCGTATTTGCATTCCTGCTGG
>NW_027355314.1:0-558 GCF_012295235.1 Primulina huaijiensis
GCTTCAGTAGCCCTGAATCTGGCTACACTGTCTTGGGAGCGCTTTGCGGAGGTGTTTTACTCCAAGTATTTCACGGATGAGGTGCGTTCGCGGCTGACCAGGGAGTTCATGACCCTGAGGCAAGGAGAGCTGACTGTTACGGAGTTCATCCGTAAATTTGAGAGGGGCTGTCACTTTGTGCCCTTGATTGCGAACGATGCCAGTGCCAAGCTGAGGCACTTTCTGGATGGACTGCGGCCGATCTTACGCCGTGATGTTAGGGTTGCTGGCCCTACTACCTTTGAGGTTGCCGTATCTAGTGCTCTGACTGCAGAGCAGTGCAGAGCAGGATCTGATCGATATAGAGAGGAATCGCTTGGGAAAGCGACCAGCCCAGGTACCACACCGCCCCCCTCCTCAGCAGCATCAGCAGCAGAACAAGAGGCCTTTTCACGGGCCGCTTAGAAACAAAGGTCAGCAGCAGCAGCAGCAGCGGGGACACCCAGCCCCGAAGACTTTTGAGCACCCAGTTTTCCCTAAGTGCTCACGTCGCCATCCTGGAGCATGTATGTTTGGCTC
>NW_027355315.1:0-1679 GCF_012295235.1 Primulina huaijiensis
TGGTCTCTGATGTTCAGCTTTCACAAGCTGACAAGTCAAACACTCCGATACAAATCTCCTAATCTCTCTCTTCATACCGGGCCACCAATATAATATCTGCAGATCCTTGTACATCTTCGTACTCCCAGGATGAATAGAGTACGGGGACATGTGGGCCTCAGCTAATATGTCTGCTCGAATAGAATCGCTGCTAGGAACCCATATCCTATCTCGATAACGAACAATGCCATCACTCACTGTGTACAAAGCACTGCCCTTCGTCTCATCTCTCTGTCTCCACTTCGCCAACTGCTCATCAGATGACTGACCGCTGCGAATACGGTCTAATAAAGAAGACTTAATCATCAAGGTAGATAGACGGTGAACTCTACCTCGAGTATAAATCTCTAGATCAAATCTCTGAATCTCACTCTGAAGAGGCCTCTGAACTGTCAAATGAGCCATCACTACGACTTTCCGGCTCAAAGCATCTGCTACTACATTACCCTTACCAGGATGGTAGCTAATGTCACAGTCATAATCCTTGACTAACCCCAACCAACGCCTCTGACGCATATTCAACTCTTTCTGCGTGAAGAAGTACTTGAGGCTCTTGTGGTCGGTAATGATCTGACACTTCTCTCCGTATAGATAATGCCTCCAAATCTTCAAGGCAAATACTACAGCAGCTAACTCAAGATCATGAGTAGGGTAGTTCTTCTCGTGGATCTTCAACTGACGAGAAGCATACGCTATTACTTTCCCATGTTGCATCAAAACTGCGCCTAGACCGAGCTTCGAAGCATCGGTATACAATACAAAATCTCCGGGCCCAGAAGGCATGGACAAGATCGGCGCTGAAATAAGAGCTTGCTTTAAAGAATCGAAGCTCTTCTGGCACTCATCGCTGCACACGTACTTAGCATTCTTCTTAGTCAATGACGTGAGTGGAACTGCGATAGAGGAGAAACCCTGAATAAACTTCAGATAGTATCCTGCTAGACCAAGGAAACTACGGATCTCTGATGCACTCTGCGGCACCTCACAATCTCTGACGGTCGCAACCTTCGCTGGGTCTACCTCAATGCCACTGCTAGATATGATGTGGCCTAAGAACGTCACTTTCTCCAACCAGAACTCGCACTTGCTGAACTTAGCGAACAGCTTGTGCCTCTGCAACGTCTGCAATACTGCGGTCAGATGCCTGTTGTGATCCTCTTGACTCTTTGAGTAGACGAGAATGTCGTCTATGAATACAATAACGAACTGATCAAGAAACGGCTGAAATACACGATTCATGAGATCCATGAAGATTGCCGGCGCATTCGTCAAACCGAACGGCATCACAAGGAACTCGAAGTGCCCATAACGAGTCCTAAAAGCAGTCTTAAAAGTATCGGCGTCTTTCACCCTCAACTGGTGATATCCAGATCGCATATCTATCTTGGAGAATACTGAGGCTCCTTGCAACTGATCAAACAAATCCTCGATCCTCGAAAGTGGGTATTTATTCTTCACTGTAACCCTGTTCAACTCTCGGTAGTCAATGCAAAGCCTCATAGATCCGTCTTTCTTCTTCACGAATAAGACAGGCGCGCCCCATGGAGAAAAACTCGGGCGAATAAACTCCTTGTCAAGAAGCTCCTGAATCTGTCTCTTGAGCTCAACCATCTCTGACGGTGCTAATCTGTATGGCGCCT
>NW_027355316.1:0-290 GCF_012295235.1 Primulina huaijiensis
TAGCAATATCTGATAACAGTAAGTGTTGGAACGAGGGTATGGTTATTGTCCATCTCGCCACTCTGATTTTAATTAACTCCCATAAATTATCTGAAGACTCTTCTATATCATTGAAAATTCTGTTATTGCGCTCAAGCCATATCGACCAAAATAAGCAGTGAATAATAATGGACCAAAATTTTCTGAGGCCCTTTCCTTTGAGGTAACTGTGCTCCATAACGAACATATCTCTTGAGTTGAGAGGGAAGGTCCATTCAAATCCCAAGTGTTGCATAACATTAATCCATAAA
>NW_027355317.1:0-923 GCF_012295235.1 Primulina huaijiensis
AATATCTCATCGAAAAAGATCTCATGGCTCTGTGGAAAGGATTAATAGAGAGATTTGAACATATAAGGGAAGTTATACTTCCGACCGCCCGTGATGAATGGAATATGTTAAGATTCCAAGACTTTAAAAAAGTTAGTGATTACAATTCAGCGATGTATAGAATAATCTCGCAGTTAAAATTTTGTGGACATGAGGTTACAGAATCGGAAATGCTTGAAAAAACATTTTCCACGTTTCACGCATCAAATATAACACTACAGCAACAATATAGAGTGCGTGGATTTGCGAGATATTCTGAACTCATCGCCTGTCTCCTTGTGGCGGAAAAGAATAATGAGCTTTTAATGAGAAATCATCATTCACGACCCACTGGTTCAACGGCATTTCCTGAAGTAAATGTCGTAAGAAAAAACGAATTTAAACCTGGAAACCAAAATCAAAGTTATAGACAAGATTTTGGTCGAGGACAAAATCGAGGTCGTAGTCGTGAACGTGGACGTGGACGTGGTCGTGGTCGTGGTCGTGGACGCGGCCATGGTTTTGAAAATAATTGAGATAGTTATTTCTATAACTCATCTCAAAAGAGCGTCCAAACCATCCACCGAAAAGGCATCAAGAAAATATGAGTGTTAATGAGAATCACTCAAAAAGATTTGAAAATTCTTGTTTCAGATGTGGTACTCCAGGACATTGGTCCCGTATTTGTCGAGCCCCTGAGCACCTTTGTAAACTTTATAAAGAATCAATAAAGGGGAAAGAAAAGGAGACCAACTTTACTGAACACAGTGAACCTTTGAGTGGTTCAACTCATTTTGATGCTGGAGATTTTCTGATTGATTTCTCAGATAATGATCAATTTGATGGTGGAATAAATATGTAAAATATTTTATTTTTTATGTATTCGTATGATAATGTTTTATAGT
>NW_027355317.1:1152-1850 GCF_012295235.1 Primulina huaijiensis
AAGATCTTTCAGAATAATAAGTTTCAATGTAAAGCATGTTCTCTTGGAAAACTTATTATAAGACCATCACCAGCCAAAATCCAAACTGAATCACCAATGTTTCTTGAACGTATTCAGGGTGATATTTGTGGACCAATTCATCCACCATGTGGACCATTCAGATACTTTATGGTATTGATTGATGCCTCCAGCAGATGGTCACATGTATGTTTATTGTCAACTCGAAATGTTGCATTTGCAAGATTACTTGCTCAAATAATAAAATTGAGGAATCAATTTCTCAATTATACAATCAAGAAAATTATACTTGATAACGCTGGTGAATTTACTTCCCAGACTTTCAATGATTATTGTATGTCTATAAAAATCATTGTTGAGCATCCTGTTGTTCATGTACATACACAGAATGGATTGGCTGAATCATTGATTAAACGTCTGCAAATGATTGCTAGACCAATGATTATGAAAACAATGCTCCCTACTTCTATATGGGGACATGCAATTTTACACGTCGCTGCATTAATTCGCATCAGACCAAGTGCATATCATAAATACTCCCCATTGCAGCTTGCATTTGGTAAAGAACCAGACATTTCTCATCTGAGAATTTTTTTGCACCACCTCAACAAAAGAAAATGGGACCTCAAAGAAAAATTGGTATTTATATTGGTTATGATAGTCCATCGATCATTCGATAT
>NW_027355318.1:0-2803 GCF_012295235.1 Primulina huaijiensis
TTAAATAATTACTCTTCGTGGGATCGATATCTGTACTCAAACCAGCACTTAAACTTGACATCGTATACTTGCGATAGTGAAAATATGCAACAAGTTTTTGGCGCCGTTGCCGGGGAGTAAACTATTTAATTGCATATTAATATCGTTACTAATTAGTCTTGACTTTAATTTAGAGTTTATGTTATTTATTTATCTTGTTAATATATAATCTTCTCTGTTTTGCAGTGCATGCGAAAATATCAAAATCCCGACTTGCTGATTTTTGATCCGGAAATCGAAAGAACTGACAGGAGATTAAGGAAGGCAAGGAGAGAGGAAATTAAAGCAATGGCTGAAAACAGAGAAAATCAAAATGAACTCCCGAGAGAGGTGCCAATCCGAGAACATTTTCGTCCTGTCATTAACGCTCACTACTCTGGAATAGCTCGCGGAACCATAGCTGCTAACAACTTCGAGCTAAAGCCTGCACTCATTAACATGGTTCAACAGAACCAATTTGGAGGAGCAGTCACTGCAGATCCTCATCTTCACCTCAGAACTTTTCTAGAGATCACGGACACGGTAAAAATTAACGGCGTTTCTGATGAAATTATTCGATTGCGCTTGTTTTCGTTTTCTCTTAGGGATCAAGCAAGGAGTTGGCTCCAATCTCTACCTTTGGGAAGTATTACTACATGGGCGGATTTGGTTACAAAATTCCTGTCAAAGTACTTTCCTCCTGCCAAGTCTGCCCAGCTGAAAATAGAGATCACCAATTTCAGGCAGAAGGAACTCGAAGTGTTATATGAAGCTTGGGAGCGGTACAAAGAATTACTCAGGAAGTGTCCGAATCATGGATATGCAGATTGGGTGCAAATCGAGTTATTTTACAATGGTTTGGATGGGCCAACTAGAGGGAACGTGGATGCAGCCGCCGGAGGTACTATTTTTTCTAAAACACCTGATGAGGCTTATGAACTGCTTGAACAGATGACCATTAACAGTTATCAGTGGCCGCGTGAGAAATCTGGATCAAGGAAACCTGCTGGGTTGTATGCCGTAGACCCGATCACATCACTTACTGCACAAGTTTCGGCACTGACAGCACAGATTGCAGCGATGAACAAGCCAGGTCAATCTATGTTTGATGTAGCATTGGTGACTGCTGAGGAAGAGCCAGTTGTGGAGGAAGCTCAGTATATCAATAACAATTGTGGCTATGGAGGTTATCGAGGTAATCCTCCCCCTAATACATATCATCCAGGTTTGAGGAATCACGAGAATTTCTCCTATGCAAACAACAAAAATGTGTTGACTCTACCACCGGGGTTCAACACACAACAGGGTGAAGGAAAGCCATCTTTTGAGGATCTGGTTGGGACGTTTGTGACTGAGTCTGGGAAAAGAATGGCTAGAACCGAGTCTCGTCTGGATAACATGGAAACACACATGGGAAATATGGGTGCGACGATGAAATCATTGGAAACACAGATTGGGCAACTAGCCAATGCTTTAAAAGATCAGAACAGAGGACAGTTTCCCAGCAATACGGAGGTGAATCCTAGAGAGCAATGCAAATCTGTCACATTGAGGAGTGGCAAGGAATTTGGAATTCCAGAGCCGGCTGAAGAAAGTCTAGAGACTCTTGTTGAGGAAGATGATGGAAAGGGTGTAAGTGTTAGAGAAGAGAAAGTGGAGGAACCCAAGAAGGTGCTTGAGCAGCAACCTCTGCCAATGGTGAATCTTCCATATCCACAGAGGCTCAAGAAGAAAGGGCTGGATGATCAGTTTGCGAAGTTCTTGGAAATCTTTAAGAAAATACACATCAACATCCCATTTGCCGATGCATTGGAGCAAATGCCCAATTATGCTAAGTTCATCAAGGATGTGATGTCCAAGAAGAGGAAACTTCAAGAATTTGAAACCGTGAAGCTAACCGAAGAGTGCAGTGCCATACTCCAAAGGAAACTACCGCAAAAACTCAAAGATCCAGGGAGTTTTACTATTCCTTGTGTTATTGGTGGTTCTAGAGTAAATAGAGCTTTGTGTGATTTAGGTGCTAGTATTAATTTAATGCCTTTTTCTATTTACAGGACCTTGGAGCTTGGCGAGGTGAAACCTAGCACTATTACTCTGCAGCTAGCGGACAGATCACTTACATATCCACGAGGGATAGTGGAGGATGTGCTGGTAAAGGTAGACAAGTTCATATTCCCTGCTGATTTTGTCATTTTAGACATGGAAGAAGACCGGGAGACACCACTTATCTTTGGAAGGCCATTCTTGGCCACCGGAAAAGCTTTGATTGATGTGCACAAGGGCGAGCTCACATTGAGAGTAGGTGGAGAGGAAGTCATATTCAACATCTACAACACCATCAAAGGACCAAATGAGGTAAGTACTTGCAATAGTATTGATATAATTGATTCATGTGTATCTCATGTTGGTGCAGGTAGGATGACGAAAGACTCTTTAGAGAGATGCTTGTTGGAATCAGCTTCTACAGTGGATGAAGAGGACTGGAATGTGCGAGAGGAGTTACTTGCTCTCAATACATTGCCTAAAGTAAAGATTGATGCTCAGCATGAAGAGTTACTTGAAGACGCAAGCAAAGAGGTACCAAAAGCGTCCCCTGAATTGAAGGACTTACCGAGTCACTTGTGCTATGCATTCCTAGATGAGAGTTCATCTTATCCGGTAATTATATCTTCTGCTCTTACTATTGATGAAAAAGATAGGTTGTTGAGGGTGTTGCGAGAATTTAAATCTGCTNTTCCAGATTTTTAAGGCAAAAACAACTGCTGCTAGCTCTAGATCATGCGTA
>NW_027355319.1:0-542 GCF_012295235.1 Primulina huaijiensis
CAATACCTTCCCATCCGTCCCAAGTTTCCTCTTGTAAATCCATTTGCACCCTATGAGAACAGTTCCCTCAGGTGGATCCACTAGATTCCACACTTGGTTCGAATGCATGGAATTCATCTCAAGTTTCATTGCTTCAAGCCACTTGGATGAATCGGCATCAGATAACGCTTCCTTGAAGGTCCTTGTATCACATCCATGGATAGGCTCATCATGGCCCTCTTCAAGAAGCAGACCATACCTCATAGGTGGTCTCGAGACTCTTTCGGATCTTCTAGGAGCTTGTATCTCCTCTCTTGGCTCTTCTGGTGTGGGTTCTACAATTGTGGGTGTCTCTCGAACTTCTTCGAGTTCTATCATCTCCCTTTTTCTATCCAATAGAAATTCCTTTTCCAAAAAGGTTGCATTCCTAGAAACAAACACCTTTGTTTCTCGGGGGTAATAGAAATAATATCCAACTGAATTCCTTGGATATCCCACAAAGTAACATAAAATTGATTGACTATCCAATTTATCTCCCACTACCAGCTTCACATAAGCAGGGC
>NW_027355320.1:0-285 GCF_012295235.1 Primulina huaijiensis
AAGCAGAAAAGGGAAGCTGTAAGAAAAGAAAGGGGGGACCGGGTACCTAGGCCCGAGGAGAAAGGGCAGAGAAGGAATAATCCAGGACACTTCTCTCACCACGTGCCTCTTAAGCTTACCCGGGACAGAGAGGTTCAGGAATGCAGTAGGGATCTGGCCCCGGACCATCAATTATCCCGACCTGAGAAAAGAGGATTTTGTACTCTCCATAAGGTGTGTTATCACAACACCGAAGATTGTAAAACATTGAGGGGAAACTATTCCTTCCATTCCGCCCCAGAGCAA
>NW_027355321.1:0-305 GCF_012295235.1 Primulina huaijiensis
ACCCAATTCATGATCTTGAATTGGCGGCTATCGTATTTGCACTGAGGATATGGCGACACTATCTGTACGGCAAGAAATTTGAGATCTACTCTGATCACAAAAGCCTGAGGTATCTGTTTTCTCAGTCAGAGTTGAATATGAGACAGCGACGATGGCTTGATCTGCTGAAAGACTTTGATTGCGAGATCAAGTATTATCCAGGGAAGTCGAATGCAGCAGCAGATGCTTTGATTCGAAAGGTATGTTCCTTATCCTTGTCAAAGATAGGTGTTTCGAATATGATAGAAGATTGTTGCTTTTCTGGA
>NW_027355322.1:0-348 GCF_012295235.1 Primulina huaijiensis
ACTATCAGAAACTGACGACAATTCAAGATGCTTTAATATCTCTCTTTCGAACAGTGGATGATATTCAGAAGAACAGAGGTTTGGTTAAGAGTCTCTCAGTGACTCAAGACTCTATCAGCAAAAGAGTTGATGCTGTGGAGACACTCGTATCAAGAAAGATAGATGTACTTCAAATCTCTTTAACCTCTGCTGTTGAAAACGTATCCAACTCTGTCAACTTTCTATCAACAGATGTTCGAAAATTATCCTTGAAGATGGAGTTGTTTGACAAAAAGGGAGAATAAATCAAATAGATTCTAGAAGAACAGAAGAAAGCTTCTCGTTGAAAAAAAATCTCTACAAGTCTAT
>NW_027355323.1:0-7899 GCF_012295235.1 Primulina huaijiensis
GAGCAGGCACAGGATGCACCTGACGATGTTGTTGCAGGTTTGATAACAGTGAAATCTGTGAAACGTTGTATGCTACAGTATGATGGGCATGAGATTGAGTTAGATTGTATTGTGCTTGGGTTATCTGATTTTGATTGTATTATCGGTATCGATATATTAACCAAGTACAAAGCTACAGTTGATTGTTTCCACAAGATTGTTCGATTCAGACCTGAGATGGCTGAGGAGTGGAAATTTTATGGTAAAGGTTCTCGATCTAGAATTCCTTTGATATCCGTATTGTCTATGACTCGATTGTTGCAGAAAAGAGCGGATGGATTCCTGTTTTATTCAGTTGATTTACTGAAATCGATCCCATCATTGGCGGATTTGCCAGTGGTGTGCGAGTTTGCTGATGTCTTTCCAGATGAGATTCCTGGATTGCCTCCGATGAGAGAGATAGACTTCAGCATTGAGTTGATGCCAGGTACAGTTCCGATTTCGAGGGCTCCATACCGAATGGCACCGATTGAGTTGAAAGAATTGAAAGAACAGTTGGAGGATTTACTGGCCAAGGGGTATATCAGACCAAGTGTATCTCCTTGGGGTGCTCCAGTACTGTTCGTAAGGAAGAAAGATGGTTCGATGAGGCTTTGTATCGACTACCGGCAACTGAATAAGGCAACGGTAAAGAATAAATATCCCTTACCTCGCATTGACGATTTGTTTGATCAGTTGCAGGGTTCTTCAGTGTATTCCAAGATCGATCTGAGGTCTGGATACCATCAACTGAGAGTTAGGGACTCTGATATCTCTAAGACAGCATTCAGAACCAGGTATGGACACTATGAATTTATTGTCATGCCGTTTGGTTTGACGAATGCACCGGCAGTATTTATGGGGTTGATGAACCGTATCTTTCAAAGATATTTGGATGATTTCGTTATCATATTCATTGATGATATTTTGATTTATTCAAAGAATATGATTGAGCATGCTGGTTATCTGAGAACTGTGTTGAAAATTTTGAGGGCTGAGAAGTTATATGCTAAACTGTCAAAATGTGAGTTTTGGTTGAGACAGGTAGTAGTTCTGGGACATATTATATCCGGAGACGGGATATCAGTTGATCCCAGCATGGTTGAGGCAGTGATTTCTTGGCCGAGACCGATATCTGTACCCGAGATTCGCAGTTTTATGGGTTTGGCAGGATATTATCGTCGATTTATCAAAGATTTCTTGAGTATTGCCAAACCGATTACGCAGTTGACTCAGCAGAATGCTCCATTTGTTTGGTCTGAGGAATGTGAGTCCAGCTTTGTAGAGCTGAAAAAAAGATATGACCAGATGGCCGATATTTATGTCAGAGAAGCTATTAGATTGCACGGAATGCCGAAGTCAATTGTTTCAGACCGTGATCCTCGGTTTACTTCGCACTTCTATCAGAGTTTGCAGCAAGCTCTCGGTACGAAGTTACATCTGAGTACTGCATATCATCCACAGACTGACGGACAGTCAGAGCGGACGATTCAAACATTGGAAGATATGCTGAGAGCTGTAGTGCTCGATTTTAGCACTAATTGGCAAGATGCATTGCCTCTCTGTGAGTTTTCGTACAACAATAGCTATCAAACGAGTATTGAGATGGCGTCTTTTGAAGCGTTGTACGGAAAGAAATGCAGATCCCCTCTTTATTGGGATGATATCTCTGAAGTTCCGAAGACTGAACCTAATATGATCAGAGATATGACTGAAAAAGTAAAACTAATTCAGAAGAAAATGAAGGCAGCTCAAGACCGACAGGCCAAGTATGCCAATGTTCGACGACGACCGTTGGTATTTGAGGCAGGAGACAGGGTATTCTTGAAGATTTCTCCTTTCAGGGGTGTTGTCCGATTTGGCAAGACAGGGAAATTGTCTCCACGATACGTTGGTCCATATGAGATTCTCGAAAAGATAGCAGATCGTGCCTATCGACTTGCATTACCGCCTTCATTATCAGGGATACATAATGTCTTCCATGTATCTATGTTGCGGAAGTATCTCCCCGATGATTCTCATATTATTCAGCCAGATGAGACCGAGCTGGATGAGACATTGAGTTATGTCGAGGAACCGATTCGGATTATCGATCGTAAAGAAAAACATCTCAGAACAAAGACAATTCCGCTTCTGAAAGTTCAATGGACTCGGCATGGCATTGAAGAAGCCACTTGGGAAACTGAATCAGACATGAAAGAGGAATTCCCAGCGTTGTTGCACTGATGCAAATTTCTATTACATCCCTTCTTATTGATATGATTAATTGCCTGTGATTTCGAGGACGAAATCATATCTCAGGGGGGGAGAAATGTAATGCCCGAGAAATTGATTATCATAATCTGATATGATTTATTGATCATGAATTGATGTGAGTGTAGTTGGACCACTCCGAGACCAAATTGGTTAAAACATATGAGTTATGTGATTTTCGGGCAGAACCTGTGGCGCCCGAGCGGTAGAAGACAACCTCCCGAGCGCCAATGCATTACAAGAGCATGTTTTGGACAGCACTTCTGGCGCCCGAGCGGTAGTTCTTGACCGCCCGAGCGCCAGTGTTCAACAAAAATATGTGTCGGACAAAAGGTGCCGCACCCGAGCGGTAAATATTAACCGCCCGAGCGCCGCCTGAAAGTTGTGAAGAATGTTGACACGTATCATTACATGCAATTGGATATATATATATACAAATGCCTTCAGAATTAGCAAAACAAGGAAACGGGAAAAGCTACGAGGAAAGCTCAGAAAAATCCTTACGCCTTTATATTTCGATACGTCCGTCTGATTTTGAATCTGACTTCAGTACTGTGTTCCTATCGACGCAGGCTTCAACTGGACGTAAGTTGTGCTACGTTTTGATATGCTTTGAAATTATGCTATTGTAAGAAGTGGATAGGATTCATATATGATGTTCTTGGCATGTTAGACAGCGTAGAATCGAAGTCAGATTGAGAAACGGACTGATTATGGAATTGTTATGAATTTAGGGGGATATTGATTTATACCGGACAGAGTTGAATTGTGGCTTGATTATAGATTGTATTGGATATTGGTTATGGAGTGTAACTGTTATCTGGTAATGTTGTATTGACGGGGATATTGAGATTTTACCGTTATGCCGTGGATTTTGAATTAAATCCAGAATAATCAGATTCAGTGTTGAATTGAGAATGGAATATTTATATTATGAATCTCGATATATCGTTTCAGATTTACAGAGACAGTCTTGAGTTCAGAACTGATATTGCTTCAGACCGAGACTACAAACGGAAGGTATAAGTCATTGTGGTATTGGGAGATCGACTTGAGTTGGTTTCGACTTGAGTTTCCCTAAATCACATACTTTACTTTATTGCATTGATATTTGCATGGATTTGATTGATGTACTTGTTCTATTGATTGCAGGATCGCCACGGGCACATTGCACGATGTCACAGGATAGTGTATTGGCGAGAGTGCCAAAGTCTGTCACCAGATGATTGGCTATCGATGTGGATAGAATTGTAGCTTCTTCTATTACTGGTGATCGGTACCGTATCGATGTGGATAGAATTGTAACTTCTTCTATTACTGATGATCGATATCATATCGATGTGGATAGAATCGGAGTTTAATCTATTACTGGTGATCGATACTATATCGATGTGGATAGAATCAGAGCTTCTTCTATTACTGGCGATCGATACCATATCGATGTGGATAGAATCAGAATTTCTTCTATTACTGGTGATCGATATGGAATGCCAACTTCTGGAAACCCAGATCCCTAGACTAGGATTGAGTCTAGTCTGAAAGTGCAACGTTACGAGCATTGTCGACAGTCTGATATTGATTATGTTTCAGATTTTGATACATATTGCTGTTATCTGTTACATGCTTTATATTTGTTTATATGATTGCATGTTGCGTTGATTTATACTTGGATTTATTCTCACCGGAGTTATCCGGCTGTTGTCGTGTTTGTATGTGTGCATGACAACAGGTGGGACAGGTTCAGGGTCGAGGAGATGAAGAGAGAGATCGTGATTAGAGTGGAGACTACGGACTTGATCTAAGATAGGGTTGAACACTTGATATTTAGTAGTTGAACCTTATTTTGTAAATGATTGTATATAGTACAAGACTTGTACTTTACTTTTATGCTGATATGTATAGTAAAGTGATTCCATTACGTTCCGCATTTGATATTATATTTAAAAAAATTTAGACCCTGTTTATTATAATTGATTAATTAGTCCCAATGACGATTAAGAACATGATTAGCGTCCGGGTCCCCACACTTTCTCTCAAGGGGAGGTTAGGGTTTCATTTCCTTTCTTTGATTCAAGCTACTTGTTGGATTATTGAAGTGTGATCAAGGTTCTTGTGGGTTCAAGAAGCTAAGGTAAGCTTGTGGTATAGTTTATTATTGGTTTTGGTGTCGGGAGAAATCATGGGTTTGTTGATGGTGTTGGTTTTATGGATTTAATGGTATGAGTTTGTAATTATTGGGTTATTGATGGTGCAAATTATGGTTTATTGTTGTAGTTTGTGTACCAAGGGTATATATTCAAGGTTCCAAGTGTTGTAAGTGGAATTCATTTCCTTGTACTCACATGATAATATATGTATTGTGTTTCAATGGTTTTAAAGTGTTATTCCCTTCCATTTGATTCATGCTATGTATTAATACACCTTGTTATATATTATTAGAGACATTCTTATGTCTCAATTATGTTAAAGGGAATACAAAAGAAAATAGAGTCTTCAAAGTGTTTGTTTTAATGCCAAAGAGAGAATTCAAATGTTTTATTGGATTGATAGATACATAGTCAGAGATTGCATGCAATTAGTTGATCAACGACCATAGGCTTATATCCCTCAGAGTTATCGATGTATATCGATGGGATATAGGTACAGAGACAGAGTTACTATATAGATATCAATCCAACAGAGAAAAGAGAAATNTCGGGACGTTAATTGAGGCCGGAGTCATATGCATATAGAGATGGAGGAAGGAAAGATTATTTTGTTAGCATTTTGGACATGATCATAAAAATGATATTTTGTTTTTGTTGTATCATTTGATTGATCATGTGTATACTTTTGACTATATGGAAATGTATTTTAAACCTTCTTTCCTTCAAGAAAAAAAAAATTTAAATTCCGCTGTTATTTTACGAATTCGGGTCAGAGGGTTACATTTAGTGGTATCAGAGCACCGTTCTTCGGACCAATGCATATGACTTCGTCTACTTTCAACAGTCCGGGTATGTCTTCTTCTACATACAATTATTGTTATTGGTTGATATGTATTATGTGAGCACATTGTAGGAGTATGCCTCCTAAGAGAAAGGCTTCAGAGGGTGAGAATAGTTCTTCATCTAGAGTTGTCGATGAGTTCGGCAAGCTACTGAAAGAGCAAGCTAAGGTCCAGAGTGAGCAGATCCAACAGTTGTTACGTTTGCAAGGAACAGGCCAAGGTAGAGGTCAAGGGAGAGGCCAAGTGGCTCAGGCAGTTGGGACCGATGGGATCTTTACTGCTTTCAAGAGAATGGATCCGCCGGAATTTGCAGGAAGAACTGATCCATTGGTGCCTGTAGAGTGGGTCAAAGATCTTGAGGCGATTTTCGATCATCTCAACTATGAAGATAAGGACAGAATCAGTTGTGCAGAGTTCATGTTAGTCAAAGCTGCACGCATTTGGTGGAATGCTACCAAGGTAAGTGTTGATGTTCCAGCATTGAAGTGGCAAGAGTTCACTGATCTTTTCTATGACAAGTATTTCCCAGATGCACTTCGAGCTCGGAAGGTGACTGAGTTTTTACAGCTTCGTCAAGGAGGTATGAATGTTGATGAGTATATTCTGAAGTTTGAAGAGGGCTGTCTGTTTGCTCCGTATATTGCCTCCAATGACAAAGACAAGGGTGCTCATTTCATTAGAGGCCTTCGAGCAGAAATCAGAAGGGACATCAATATGTCGAAGGCGGTGACATTCAAAGAGATTGTGTCTAAGGCTTTGTTGGCCGAGCAAGATGAGAAAGACATTGCCAGAGAGAGACAGGCGAGGCAGCAGTTTGTTGCTCAAAGAGGTCAAGGTTCGAGCCAAAGAGGAAAGGACCATTTTAAAGGGAAAGGCAAGTTGGAGCCGAGTCCTAAACCACCGACAGTTCCATCTGATCCTGAGAAGCCATTGTGTCCCAAGTGCAGTAGACATCATCGGGGAGAGTGCAGATTTGGTACTCATACTTGTTACCGTTGTGGCACTGCAGGCCATATAGCCAAGGATTGTCCAAGAGGCTCGAGTAAAGAGAAGGTGCAGGGTCGCATCTTTACCATGACAAAGGAAGGTATAAACCATGATTCTTCTGTGATCTCTAGCACTATTTTAATTTCAGGCAGAGTAGCTACGACATTGATTGATACAGGTGCTACTCATTCTTTTATGTCTGAACTATTTTTGAGATCTTTGGGTATAGTTCCTTCTGTTATTCCCCTCCAGTTTAATGTTGTTTTGCCTTCGGGAGATGTGTTGTGCCCAACATCTATTGTGTATGCGTGCTCTGTTCAAATTGATGGGCGAGTTGTTTATGCCGACTTGATTGTTATTCCGATGGTTGCGTTTGATATTATACTTGGCATGGATTGGCTATCAACTTACCGTGCAGTGATTGATTGCATTGCTAAGACGGTGAAATTTGCAGATGATGGCAATAGGGAAGGTTTGTTCGCCAGTGCAGGTACTTCGCTGATCCTTCCTTTTATTTCGTGTCTTGAGGCTAAGAAGTTGTTGTTTAGAGGTTGTGATGGGTTTTTGGCTTCGATTGTGGATATGGATAGAATTGTGAAGTTGAATATTGATGATATTGATGTTGTGAGAGAGTTCTCTGATGTATTTGAGGATGATGTGCCGGGTTTACCGCCGGACAGAGATGTAGAGTTTGTGATTGATCTAGTTCCAGGTACGGTTCCTATTTCTAAGGCTCCGTACAGAATGGCCCCTTCAGAGATGAAAGAGTTGAAGACGCAATTGCAGGATTTATTGGATAAAGGTTTTATTCGGCCGAGTTCTTCGCCTTGGGGAGCTCCGGTTCTTTTCGTCAAGAAGAAAGATGGGTCGTTGCGGCTGTGTATTGATTATAGAGAGATCAACAAAGTGACGATTAAGAATAAGTATCCGTTGCCACGGATAGATGACCTTTTTGACCAACTGCAAGGGGCTACAGTGTTCTCGAAGATTGATTTGCGATCTGGTTATTATCAGTTGAAGGTTAGGGAGTCTGATATCCCTAAGACGACGTTCCGGACCAGGTACGGTCACTATGAATTTCTTGTGATGTCTTTTGGTCTGACCAATGCTCCTTCAGTCTTCATGGATCTTATGAACCGTGTGTTCAAGCCGTATTTGGATAGCTTTGCCATTGTTTTTATCGATGACATTTGATTTACTCCAAGACCAGTGAGCTTCATTCAGAGCACCTCAAAGTTGTTCTTCAGTTGCTGAGAGAGAAGAGGTTGTATGCTAAGTTGTAGAAGTGTGAGTTCTGGTTGGAGCAGATTTCTTTCTTAGGCCATGTTGTCTCGAAGGATGGTATAGCTGTTGATCCAGTGAAAATAGAGGCGATTCAGAAGTGGCCAATTCCTACCACTGTACCAGAAGTACGTAGTTTTCTTGGTTTGGCGGGTTATTATCGTCGTTTTATTTCAGACTTTTCCAAGATTGCCCTGCCGTTAACTAATCTGACGAGGAAGACTGTGAAGTTTGAGTGGTCCAATGAATGCCAAAGAGGATTCCAGGAGTTGAAAGATAAGTTGACGACAGCTCCAGTACTTGCGTTGCCCAGTGGTTCAGAGAATTTTGTTGTTTTTACCGATGCGTCGAAGAAGGGCCTCGGTGTAGTG
>NW_027355324.1:0-482 GCF_012295235.1 Primulina huaijiensis
GATGGGGCCGCGCTCGGGCGGTAAAACTTTACCGCTCGAGCGCCAAGTCTACTGGAAAGAACACTCGGACAGAAAGGGTGGTGCTCGGGCGGTAAAAAGTTACCGCTCGGGCGCCGAGCAAACTGGACTCCGCGACTCAGAAACTTGTACTCTCCAATTCCGATTACACATACAGTGAGCAACGCCTCGAGACTCATCCTAGGACACTATGATCCAAACTCGACTCCATAAAAATGTCCCAAACGTTCCCAAAGAAGCGACGCACCACACGCAACGCGATAACTCTCATAACTCGAATTTTGACACCAAAATAGTTTTCACGACTACTCGTTCTCCCAAATGCCTAACGACGCGAACCAAAAGGTCAATGACCATCCCAACATCATTAACAACATACCTAACGCATCAGCGATCACCTGTCAATCCCCAACGAAGCTTGCAACCACAAAACTTCAAGAACACATCAATAACATAATTTTTCA
>NW_027355325.1:0-18286 GCF_012295235.1 Primulina huaijiensis
AAGTATTCCTAGATGTAAATTCGAGCCTAAAACAAAACTTAATCGCCTCGTTTAAGAACTTGGACCGAAGTCCCGGTTTTAATCCGAATCAACTCGAAACACTTCCCAAATTTTTCCCAACTTTCTACCATATCTTAGAAATACTTAAAAGAACCTGAACTAAAATTTTCAACCCAAAACTCACTGCTGAAATTCCCAAGCTTTGACAAAACTCTCGGCCCCTTCCCAAAATCACTCCTTCATGCACTACCTTCCCTAAAACTCACGCCATCGGCCACACCCGACGCACCAGCCACGAACCCATCTACTAAAGACCTAGCCCAGACACCGAGGAGCCTACCAACACAAAGAACCCAGCCTCATGCAGCCTACACTAACAGACCCGCTAGCTAGCACTTGCCAAAACCGTACCCGAGCTTTCCTCTCGATGGCGTGCGGCTGGCGCTTCAGGTGGTTCCAGAGGTGGTTGGGCCTCCCTGAGTCATGACTCAGACCCACCGGGGTCTGGTCCAAGCCTCGGTTCAACCCCTGCACCGATCGTTCCAACCCAAGCGAGCCACAGCCCCCAACGAGCACCGTCCCAAACTCTCGATGTAGCCGCTTCCAGCGACCCCGATCTGTAATGCTCTCCCAAAAACGCCAAATGCCACCCATATCAGACCCTTAACAACTCGTCCCAGCACTCCCCTTGCACAGATCATCAAACCGTGAGTGGATGAAAGTAGTGCATAAACATGAAACAGCCGAATAACCTCCGTGCATGAAACTGGATCGAGACTTTCACAAAATATTAAGCACACATCAGTATATAGATAGCGTATAAGATGCAGAAAAAAAGTACTTAGCGTGCCTGATAAGATAATTGGGGTGCAAATGTTCGAAGGGACACGAGGCGAAGAGGAAACACTCGAGCTTGAAGAAAAAGGAAGCGCCGAATTCTTGCTGCTGAAATTCACGAAGGAGGCGACTGATTGGATGAAGGTGGGCGGCTGGATGGAGTAAATTAGGTTTAGTGGGGTGCTAATGACTAGGGTTAGTTTTAATAGATAATTATGTAATATTTAAATAGCTAGCAATCAACTAATGTGCCTAATTTTGATAATTACAGGAAAAAAAGATTTTAAGCTCAACAGGCTTAAAAGTAGGCCCATTAAATCCAAACACACTCCTGAAAAATATTTTGTGTTATAAAGTTTTTGAAAATATTAGCCGAATCATTAAAAAGTCCCCCGATTCGATAAAATTCGCGTACCGTTAAAAATAAAGTCCTGCGGGTAAGAATACCTGGTAAAATCTCATTATTTGAAAAATCCACTTAAAACACCATATATTAATTTATAAAAATTTAATCATGTATTAAAATAATTTTCCTGAAAATTTTCCGGTCTCCGTTCCTCGTTCGATCGCAAAATACACCTAGAAACCCTAATGCATGAACTTAGGAAAATTTCATGAATTAAATCCTACCATGCATGAATTATGCATAAAAATAATTAAACACAATTTAATGAAATAAACATGCATTTAATGCTTTTAAAAATTTTAATTAAAATGCCAAGGAAGTTCAATAACTTGCATGCATGCCAACTTTTTAAATTATTTTTACTAACATGCTAAATTACCACTTCTTAAATAAGTCTTTATTAACTTATCTCAATACTCCATCTCCGGCCTCACTTATTTAACTGAAAAGGTGACAATTAAACTACTACGTAAAATAAATAAATTTGAAGAAAAGAATTTAAATACTCGTGCAATAAAATCATTTTAATTTAAATACTAGAAATTATGCATGGCTTATACGTTGTCTACGTTACGGGTTCTACAGTGACTGTGGTCACATGTCTATTTATTTTTGTCGGGGAATCTTAAACTTTTATTGTCTCCGAAGAAAACGTCTCAATCATTGAATGTGAAATTTGTTCTATGTACTTATACTCAGGGATGCTGAGGAGCGATTGACCAAAGAAGGAGATAAGCATCCTTCACGAGGTATTTTATTTATTTATTTAGTTTTCAAAGTTATGCATGGCTGATGCTCTGATATGTACCTCTGCTCTTTTTTCCCTGTTTTAATTTGCTATATTTTCTTTAGGGTTAGTTATTGAAGAAATAACTGAAGAAGTAAGTGTCTCATCTGAAAAACATGAGAATCATGTGTTAACTCAACAAGAAGCTCATCAAGGCAATACAAGTCAAACCGAGAAACTTCATAAACTTCGATCAAATACAGAATATTTGAATGCTCTAAAAGATGATTCGGAATCTATCAGGTTTAATATTGTTTATGAAATAATGATTTGTTACCTTTTTGAGGAATTGAAAAGGATCTAGCTTCTCACTTTGGCAATATGTTGCAAAACGTATTGGGTGAATTTCTTAACCGAGTGTTATTTCACATGGAGAAGTCAGCAAATAATGATTAATAACAGATGTCTTGATTGAATGAAAAATGTCATGCATAAGAGCTTCTCCAATCGAGCTCTAAATTAGCGTAAAAAGCAAAATGGTGTAGTTTGTTCTTTCTCCAACACAGCGCTATGTTTGACTCCAAGATAGAGATTTTTCTTTTTCTTTTTTGTTTTATTTTTGTAATTCTTTTTTATGTTATTTTAGTTAAACTCTAAATATTATATAATTAGTTTTATAATCTAATTTAATTAAAAAAATATATTATTTCAAACAATAAATTTTAACAAAGTGATTTTAAAAAACTTGGATATTTTAATTTACTATATAATTAATAAAGATAATATTATTATGTTAATAAATTATTTGTGATAAATTAATTGTAGTAAATAAAATAGTATAAAATATGCCATGAATATCTTAATTATGTAGTTATAATTAAATTAATTAATATTGAATACAAAGATACAAGTATAAAAAAAATTAAGATTTCAAACACTAATTTTTTAAAGTAATTATAATTATATATTTAATTAATATTTTAATTCATTAATATATATAATGAATTTTAATATAGAAATGATTTTAGATATTAGTGATATTTTAATTATTGTGTTTATAAATATTTTGTGAAATAAATTATTTGTTGTTAATAAAATAATAGGGAATATTTCGAGAATATTCCTTTTAGTGTAAAGTTTAGAGTTGATGGGTTGGAGATGAATTTTGTATTTGATGTAGGAATTACATTATTTTAAAGTTAGTGCGACACTAAGATAACGTAATGGGTTGGAGATGTCCTAAATTGCAACAATTGAATTGGCTGACATGGTATACTTTTGCTTTTCTTACTTGATTTTTCCTTGTTATTCAGCATTTGCATACTTGTACTTATCCTCTGGTGATAACATACTTCATTGAAAATCAATAATGTGTTGTGGTTGATCTTGTGTAGATCCTTCCAGAACTTCATTTCTCAAACGGATCCTGAAACCTTGTCTGCAATAAATGGTGGGAAAGTCGAAGGTTTATCTCCTGGTATGGTAAAGAATGCTGCTAATGTTATTGGCAAGATGTCTCCTGAAGAACTTCAAAGAATGTTCCAGTTAGCTTCGTCTTTCCAAGGAGATCATGCATATACCAAAACAGGTTCCCCCTTTAGCCCTGGATCAGTTCCACCAGACCTATCACCTGAATTGCTCAGTACAACAACTGACATGATGAGTAAATTGTCACCTGAAGAGCTTCAAAAAATGTTTGATATGGTGTCTTCTATGAAGGGCAATGAGGGGTCACCATCATCATCATCAACAGCTGTTCATAGTTATCCTGGGTCAGTTCCACCGAATGTGACACCTGAAATGATTAAGATGGCAACTGATATGATGAGCAAGATGTCACCTGAAGAACCCAAAATTTTTTTTGAGATT
This sequence comes from Primulina huaijiensis, assembly GCF_012295235.1. Lineage (NCBI taxonomy): Eukaryota > Viridiplantae > Streptophyta > Magnoliopsida > Lamiales > Gesneriaceae > Primulina > Primulina huaijiensis. The sequence goes on from NW_027355325.1 coordinate 3,840, forward strand.
GCGTCGTCTTTGAGAGGGCAAGATGGGCCATCATCAACAGCTGACCTTTCCACAACTCGAGAAAATTTCAATGTAAATGACAATGATGTGGATGAAAGTAGTTCCTCTCAAGGTTTGCATTCAGGAAGCACTCCTCAATTAAGCTTCTTAGGTTCCACTGCTGATCTGCCGGAACAAATGAAAAGCCAAATGAAAGATCCAGCTATGCGTCAGGTTTCTAACTTGATTCTATCTTTACAAATTTCCCCCCTTTTTATACCTTTTATTGAGCTTCATTTATGTTATCACCAAAATATATTCAAATATGAAATGTTCGCACTCAATTTTTTAATGTGTGTTTGGATCGAAGAAGTTTCCTATTTTTTATTTTTTATATTTTGGAAACATGCCATAAATTTCTTAGAATAGATGAGAATGATATAAAGGACTTCGATTTCACAGAAAAATCATCAATTTTATTTCGCATGCATTTTATATGTGTCAGTATAGGTTGGAATATTTTTTCGATTCTGATCCACTGGTTCTGTACTTCTGTAACAGCATTTCATAGTCTAATTAAAGTATTACCTATTGATTGATCTTCACTGATGTAATAACAAGGACAGCTTGCAGCAAGGGAAATTAAATACTTTTCCCGATTTGTAACTATCTATGTTTCTTCTTTGCTTGGTATAAAATGGATGTGTATTAGATTTCATTTATGACATAGTTTCTTTTCTTTTATATCAGCAGATGCTCACAACGATGATGAAAAACATGAGCCCTGAAATGATGGCAAACATGAGTGAACAATTTGGATTTAAACTTTCACGTGAAGATGCAGAGAGAGCTCAACAAGCCATGTCATCTTTATCCCCAGATACATTGGATATTATCGTACGTCATGATGATCTTAAAAATGGATTAAATTAATGTGTGTCTATCTATACCTACCTCAAGATTCTTTTCACCCCACTTATCTACTTCATCACCCTCGAGGTATTCGAGTCATTTGACAAAAAATCTCTAATGTATAAGATGGATCGAAGGGCAAGGACAGGTGTCATACTTTGTCCGTGTCTAATAATTGCAGAAGGTGCCAGAAAGACCAAGAATTGGCTTCTAGGAAGACCTGGTATGATTTTGGCTGTACTTATGCTCCTTTTGGCATTCATCCTGCACGGATTTGGCTTCATTGGTCAATAAAAAGATTGCGAGGATGGTTCTATCCATGAAACTTCATTCAGCACAATAAAGACATTGGCACAATTGAACGAGTCATCTGTACATATATTTGGCCGGTTCTTAGCCTAGCTAACAGAGTCGTTTTTTAGTTTATATCCTATCAGCAACTAAACAGTCAACAAGATCCAACCGATCATTTGTTATCAACTAAACTTCAAGATAATTTGAATTCTAATTTCATTTATCTTGCAAATCAAATTTGTTTTTGTTTTAAAAAATTAAAACTAAATACTTTATAAACTATCATTCGAACTTGTATAACTATAACAAATAATGATTGCACTGTTTGGATGGTAAATTAATCAAACATAATATTATATATTAAATTTAAACGTCCTATCGATTATTTCGGTGTGTTGGTAAAATTCTTTTCAAAACTCCAAAAATATCCCTCAACTTTCTACATTTTTCTAACAATCTGTCGCTATTAAAATCTCTCTGCAAATTAATTTTAAATATCGAGAAAAATTAGTTAGATATATTGTTAGGAATTATAAGTTTTGGTGACGTGCTGTTAACTGAAAAGATATAACATTTAGCAAATAAGTAAAAATTCAGCGGAAGAATATTTCAGAAGATTTCTTGTAATTAACTCAAAAGACATCTTTACAGCTCTATCGGCTTCAATTTGGGAGGGCGTAACTTAATTTGACTTAATATATATTGGCTCCACTAAATCTTGGTGTCAGCTGAACTCTGAAATTTTTTTTATCTAGACAAACTTAATCATCAACAAATCATATGATTCAAAGAGTGCTTTGGGCATAAAGAATAATTTATCATGACCGTTTTATATTAATGTTCCAGACATTTATCATATTCCATTTCAAGAAAAAAACAAATGACACTTGACATTGAGTATTATTTTTATTATGGCCTCAATATGGCGACAATTCAGTGAATCCCATCATAGATCGAGCCATGCTTATCAATGTTCTATTACGACGTTATGACACACCACCATTCTTTTTTTTTTTTTTGTTGATTATTTTGGACATTAGTTGACCAAATATGTTCTAACTTATCGGACTTTGTAGGCCTTTTAGCATTATTCGAAGCTCGCTTCTTATTGGATTTTCTTGGGGCCCCACGGGGAAAACCTGAAACGGGGATGGGGATTCCCGATTTTTTCGGGTTTGGGTTCGGGTTCGAGGATTTTTTTAATTCTCCGATGTAGTTCGGGCGGGTATGAGATTACTATCCACATCCCCGAACCCGTCTCGAAAATAATATCAATAATAAAATAATAGTATTATTAGTATTGATAATATAATAATAATATTATTTTTTAAAATAGTAATAATAATAATATTATTAATATTATCACTAATAATAATAGATATTAATAAGTTTTGATTTGAGAAAATCTTTGAATCCGTCATCGTCTTGTCATATTAATATTTTTGAAACAGAGATGGGGATGAGGATGGGAAGTTGATCCCCGAAGTTTAAGATTTGGGGATTCCCCAAACCCGAAAAAGCGAGGATCGCGGCAGGTATGGGAGTGAGGATGGAATTCGAGGACGAGGATGGGGATGGCAAACTCGCACCCGCCCTGCCCCATTGTCATCCCTATTCACATTGAAGTTCACCACAAAACGTCAAATGAGGATGAGAGTGACAAAAGTATTATGTATGTAGACAATTCGCTCGGTATGACCATGTCTAGTCCCATTAGATTTTCGGTAAGCCCAATCATTTCAACATCATGCTCATGGACTGAGTTCCCATCTTGCATATTTGTAGTCATTAGTTAATTGGCAGCTTCGTACCTCAAAGGACGTGATTATGCACCATACAACTCTCGCAGGTGCATGTAAATGTCACCAGTACTTACAACTCCCTCAAACTATCTCTGCAGTTTATTTGACATAAAAGCTAATGTATGACATTTTGCTTGCATGTTATGGTCCAACCATTTATGCAGCTTTGCTAGTTCCTAATTGCTATCATCTACAGCTGTCTATTTTGGAGGAGCTTTAGTAAGTGTATATGATATTTTTTCCATATTCAAAATAATTTTTTTATGTTTCTTAGTCGATGTTATAGTTAGGTTAGGTTAGCTTGTTCGCGTGTAACTATAAAATGGATTACGTTATGCAAATATATTGATTATGAAACATAAAAATATTGATGACTATTTTAAAATATTTTACAAGACACAAATTATGGACATTAATTTATGAATTACCTCCCACTATTTTGATATTTTCACAACCCTTTGATGAAAATGAAAATCATATTTCCTTAGTCAGTATGCGAGGTCCAATTATCAAATCATAATCCTGAATAATATCATCTAATCATAATTTCCACAGGTAGAGACCAATTGCAATACATACAACCCCCACGTAGTTTGCCTTACGTTTGATAAAGACTCAATAATATGATGTAATTTATCTTCACGTGTTAAGTTTTGCCCATCAATGTTGAATCATAGAGGACACTCTCCATGAACTCTCCCAATAAAATGAGGTAGAGTCATGGAAGTTCTATCAAATTCACATCACATATGTCAGTGGAAGTTACAACTTTTCGGCGTCCGGGCTTCCCCAATAATATGAGTCAGATACTAATCACAGATAGTGTTTATCATGCAACCAATTTTGATGGAAGAAAAAAAAATTTTTAACTCAATATAATTTCTTTTAGCCGCTTGATATAAGTTTTGATTCATATTCAAAATTAGATATTTTAATTTTGAAAATTTGTCTAATTATTTTTTATTTTAAAATCGAGTCATATATGTTTGTAAGTTTGTCGGATTCATCGTTCATGCAATTTTCGTTATTATTATAATAATAAGACACATACTCATTATTTATCATATATCACATACATTATAAATAATAAATCAAGGATGATTGATCACCGAGAGCTATTTGATCCACGTGAGTCATATACATATCTAAGTCCAAAAATCTAGGTAAATGCAGGGATATAAATATAATATTACATAAATTTTCAATGTTTTAAATATAATCGATCTTCAAAACTCTTGTTGATCAGGGCCCACCATATTCTAATCTTGATATCACATTAATTCTAATAATTTACATTAAATCTCCATTATACATTGGGATACATTTTATGTGGTGGGAAAATATAGGGGTGGACAATCGGATTGGGTTACCCGACCCGACCCGACCCGAACCCGATCAAGTGTATTTTTTCGAATAAATTGGGTAACTCGTCGGGTTCAAGTAGTACATGATTCCGACTATAAATTCGGGTCGAGTTCTGGTAGAAAATGTCTACCTGAACTATCCGATAATGTACTTGAGAACTCGAAATTTTTTTCTAATAAAAAATTATAGACTTGGTCTTGAATGACACATAAAGATAATCTATCTACTTTTTTTTTTTTTTTTAATCATAAGTGACCTGGCAATCCAATTAAACATAGATGACAAAAGCTTCATGCCTCCCCCCAATAATTATAACAGAATTGAAGCACTGATCAAATAGATAAAATCTACAAAGCTAAATGCAGTTTAAATAAGAATTCAATTTAAACGGGACCGGATAAGTATATATATGTTTCTAATTAGTCTGCTCGATGTCTCGATTTACATAAATTTTCAGAAAAAAATATTTTTTAATTATTACTACTTATTTTAAATTCAAATATGAATTTTTCTTGTTCAATTTGGTGTAGAAATTAGAAATGATTATTTTGATAAGATTATTTTTTCTTGATGGATTTTTTTAGTCATAAAATGAGAAAGCATAAGTTTTTTTTAAAAAAAATACGAACATCCGAACCCCACCCAAACTCGACACTATCAGGTAGTTACTAGAGTCTGATCAGGTTCGGGTAGTAAAAACACTACCCGAAAAAATCGAGTATCTTACCCGAAACACCCGAAAAACCTGACCCGTGCCCATCCGTAATGGGAAAGGGCCGAAAATTAGATCTATATTTTAATAATTATCAAATAATTAAAAAATCACAAAACGATAAAATATCATTACACTTAATATATTGGTCATGACTCTTGATCATCTTTTTTAACATATAATATCACATATTATCATCAAATCATGTATCTTGTAAATTTATCGCTAACGATATAATTAAAATTAAATTAACTAATTAATTTATCCATAATTAAATTTCTTGTAAAAATATCTTTATGCTATAAATAATAAAAATCATATTCTAATTATTTGTTTTATAAAAAAATATTCATAATTGTACAAAAAAATCAATTTAGAGGTAAATTAAACAAAATTTCACAAAATTCCAATTTAATTAAAAACATTTTTTAAAATTACAAAATTGCAATGAGCCCTAAAAAAATTTGGGCTGACCAAACTTTTGGGGCATCAATTTCATGGGTAGGGTTGCGTGACCAGTCTTTATTGATCTTATTTTTTTAAAAAAAAACAATATTGGGCACTCGCTTCACACGTAGGCCGCCCGAACAATTTATGCACTGTTGAAAATGTGAAATATTTATGTTGAAAATTATAATGTTGAATGTTGAAAATTAGGTAAAACTGGTGTTGAATATTGAAAATTAGTGTGTGATGATGTATGTAATGATGAAATTATTTTGGGATTGTTTTCCAAAGAAATCCTATAAATTGTAAAGATTTGAGACAATTGAGTTGAGAGAAAAATATTATAAAGTGTGTAGTGCGATAATTTTGAGAGTTTGAGATTTTTATTTTTTACCGTAAATTTTTACTTTTTCACAACACGTTATCAGCACGAAGCTCTAAAAGTCCTCCACAATTTTCCAAGCTCCAAAACAGAAGAAAATGGTAACAAAAGTAATAATATTTATTTTATTGTGTATATATTTAATATATAGTATAATGTTATTATATAATAAAGATCAGAAATAATAAAAATAAATTTTTCAAAAAACTTGTTATAAATCCTGGGAGGATGTTAAGATGACATCCCACACTCCCGGTAAGGGATACGACACGTATAAAAGCCTATAAGATTTTTAAACAAAATATGACACCTCATTATAATAATGTGATATTATATACATAATTATTTAAATATGACTAATATTATATACACCATATTATTACCATAAAATTATACAAATACATACATTTATTTTTTTGTATACCAACAGTCATAAACGGAAACAAAACGGCTAGTTTTTGCCCTATAAATATGATCTCACAAACACATTCAATCACTCCAACTTTCTCTTCTTCTCTAAAAATTATTCTTCATCAAATTTTCGAAGAAAAAAGAAGATGGCTTTCTCAAGATTATTTTTAATTATTTTGGTTATAATACTCACGAATCTTGTATTTATCGGAGAATATCCTCCTCATGTTTTTTCTTTATTTTTACGAATGCTTGTATTTGTTGTTTATCCATTACTTTGTATTGTAATATTCATTAACTAATAAAATGCATCATAATTTTTTTTAGTACCACCATGTCAAACGTGGCAAAGCTCGAATTTGTTGCACTCGACATTACGGGGAAAAATTATATGCCATGGACTCTAGATGTAGAAATGGATCTTGAGTCATTGGGTCTAAGCGAGACTATTAAAGAAAATGGTATATCTTCATCACAAGAAAAAGCAAAAGTTATAATATTTTTGCGTCGACATCTTGATAAAGGTTTGAAATGTGAATATCTCATACAAAAAGATCTCATGGCTCTGTGGAAAGGATTAAAAGAAAGATTTGAACATATAAGAGAAGTTATACTTCCGACCTCCCGTGATGAATGAAATATGTTGAGATTCCAAGATTTTAAGAAAGTAAGTGATTTCAATTCGGCGATGTATCAAATAATCTCGCAATTAAAATTGTGGACATGAGGTTACGGAATCGGAAATGCTTGAAAAAACATTTTCCACATTTCATACATCAAATATAACTCTACAGAAACAATATAGACTGTGTGGATTTGCGAGATATTCTAAACTTATCGCTTGTCTTCTTGTGGCGGAAAAGAACAAAGAGCTATTAATGAGAAATCATCAGTCCCGGCCCACTGGATCAACAGCATTTCCAGAAGTAAATGCTGTAAGTAAAAATGAATTTAAACCTAAAAACCAAAATCAAATTCAAAGACAAGGTTTTGGTCGAGGTCGTAGTCGTGGACGTGGATGTGGACGTGGAATTGGTCGTGGTCGTGCTCGAGGCCGTGGTTTTGAAAACAATCGAGATAGTTATTTTTATAACTCATCTCAAAAGGGCGTCACGAACCACCCACTGAAAAGACATCAAGAGAACATGAGTGTTAATGAAAATCACTCGAAAAGATTTGAAAGTTCTTGTTTCAGATGCGGCACTCCAGGACATTGGTCTCGTATTTGTCGAGCCCCCGAGCACCTTTGCAAGCTCTATAAAAAAATCGATAAAGGGGAAAGAAAAATATACCACCTTCACTGAACGCAGTGACCGTTTGAGTAATTCAACTCATTTTGATGCTGCTGATTCTCTGAATGATTTCTCTGGAAATGATCAATATGTTGGTGGGATAGAAATGAAAAATATTGATGATGCAGATTTTCTTAATGATTTCTCTGAAAATGAACAATATACTAGTGGAATATAAATGTACAATAATTTATTTTTCTTGTATTCATATGATAATGTTTTATTGGACAATTATGATATGTATTATATTTACATATGTATTGTCAGTAATTTTTTTTTCATTGCATATTTTTGAAGTTCAAATATGGAAAATGCCATAAACAAAGCTAAACAAGGAACTAATCCCATGGAAGTTTGCATACCTGATAGTGGTACAACGCACACTATTCTGCGAGATAAAAGATATTTCTGGGAACTAAAACCAACAAAAACAATGGTGAATACAATATCAGGTCCTGTAGACTTGATTAAAGGTTGTGATAAAGCACAATTTTTGTTACCTGATGGTACACAATTTTTGATCAATGATGCTTTATATTCACCACAATCGAAAAGAAATTTGTTGAGTTTTAATGATATATATTATCATGGGTATGATACTCAAACCATAAATGAAGGGAATGAGAAATATATGTGTCTTATCACATATAAATCAGGAAAGAAATATGTGATTGAAAAACTACCAATGCTTCCTACTGGATTGCATTATACACATATAAGTTCCATTGAATCAAATATGATAGTTGATAATTCTTCAATATTAACTAATTGGCATGATCGATTAGGACATCTTGGTTCAACAATGATGCGAAGAATTATAGAAAATACACATGGTTATTTGTTGAAAGACCAGAAGATCTTTCGGAATAATAAGTTTCAACATAAAGCATGTTCTCTTAGAAAACTTATTATAAGACCATCACCAGCCAAAATCCAAACTGAATCACCAATGTTTCTTGAACGTATTCAGGGTGATATTTGTGGACCAATCTATCCACCATGTGGACCATTCAGATACTGTATGGTATTGATTGATGCCTCCAGCAAATGGTCACATGTATGTTTATTGTCAACTTGAAATGTTGCATTTGCAAGATTACTTGTTCAAATAATAAAATTGAGGAATCAATTTCCCGATTATACAATCAAGAAAATTAGACTTGATAATGCGGGTGAATTTACTTTCCAGACTTTCAATGATTATTGTATGTCTATGGGAATCATTGTTGAGCATCCTGTCATTTTATTGAGGAAATCTTCCCAATGTTATGGGGAGAACAGAAACATACCGAAAAGGAAATTATATGGTATGTATCATCATTGTTACATCTGGATCCAAGAACAAAACAATGTGAAAAAGATGTACAACAAACTGTGCACTTGCAAAGAATAGTAAATCAAATACCAGATGCATTTGCAGACACAAAAGGGGTAACTAAATCATATATACATGCTGGAAATGCCCCTGCTCGAATTGAAATTACGAAGAAACAAATTGAAGATACTCATGATGTCATTAAACGCCTGAAGCGTGGAAGGCCAGTCGGTTCCAAGGATAAAAATCCTCGAAAATGAAAATTCATAGAGAAACACGATGATCACAAAATAAAGAATGATGTTCTTGAAGAAACACATGATGATCATAAAATAAAGAATGATGTTCCTGAAGAAACACATGATGATGAAAATGTTCTGTCAGAACCACAAACTGACGAGAATCGTGAAATCTCTATCAATTATATTAATACTAGAAAAATATGGAATCGAAAAGATATAGAAGAAATTGATGATATATTTTCTTATAATGTGGCAATAGACGTCATAAATGATAATAAAGATCATGAACCAAAATCTTTTGGTGAATGTAAAAATCGGCAGGATTGGATAAAATGGAAAGATGCCATCCAGGTTGAATTGGATTCGCTAAATAAAAGTAATGTTTTTGGACCTATAGTCCTTACACCTGAAGGTGTAAAACCTGTTGGATACAAATGGGTTTTTATTCGAAAGCGAAATGAGAAAAATGAAATAGTAAGATATAAAGCTCGACTTGTTGCACAAGGTTTTTCTCAAAGGCCTGGAATTGATTATGAAGAAACGTATTCTCCCGTGATGGATGCAATTACGTTTCGGTATTTGATTAGCTTGGCGGTATCTGAAAATTTAGAAATGCGTCTTATGGATGTTGTTACAGCTTACTTATATGGATCACTTGATAGTAATATATATATGAAAATCCCTGAAGGATTTAAGATGCCTGAAGCACAAAGTTCAAAACCCAGAGAATGTTATTCTGTGAAATTACNATTCAAGAAGTTGTGTCATACTTGAAGGAAGAATTTGAAATGAAGGATCTTGGAAAAACAAAGTATTGTCTGGGTTTACAAATTGAACAAAAAAAATGTGGAATATTTGTTCACCAGACAAATTATACAGAAAAGATCCTTAAACGTTTTAATATGGATAAATCAAATCCTTTAAGTACTCCAATGGTTGTTAGATCATTAAACATAAAAAAGATCCATTCCGTCCATGTGAAGATGATGAAGATATTCTTGGTCCAGAAGTACCATATTTAAGTGCTGTCGGTGCCCTTATGTATCTTACAAATTGTACAAGGCCTGGTATATCTTTTGCCGTAAATTTATTGGCAAGATTTAGCACATATTCAACAAAGAGACACTGGAATGGAATTAAACATATATTCAGTTATCTACGAGGAACGACAAACTTGGGACTTTTGTATTCAAAAGATGTTAATCCAAGTATAATTGGTTATGTCGATGCTGGATACTTATCTGATCCACACAAGGCACGTTCCCAAACTGGATATGTATTTACTCGTGGAGGCACTGCAATTTCTTGGCGTTCACAGAAACAAACGCTCGTAACAACTTCATCAATTCATGCCGAGATTATCGCATTACATGAAGCAAGCTGTGAATGTGTGTGGTTAAAATCAATGACCCAGCATATCCAAATCTCATGCGGATTTTCATTTGACGAGAAGCCTGTAATACTATATGAAGATAATGCTGCATGTGTTGCTAAAATGAAAGAAGGATACATAAAAAGCGATAGAACTAAACATATTCCTCCTAAGTTCTTCGCATTCACCAAGGAGCTTGAGAAGAATAAATATATTGATGTTCGTCACATTCAATCAAGTAAAAATTCATCAGATATCTTCACAAAGGCACTTCCTACGACAATATTCAGAAAGCACATATATAATATTGGGATGCGCAATCTACGAAATTTGTGAAGATTTGTTCATGTCATAATGAGGGAGAGTTTACGTGACTGCACTCTTTTTCCCTTACTATGGTTTTTATCTCAATGGATTTTTCCTAGTAAGGTTTTTAACGAGGCAGTATAAAAACACGTAATGAAGACAATCATTATATTATGATCATCATCTCAAGGGGGAGTGTTGAAAATGTGAAATATTTGTGTTGAAAATTATAATGTTGAATGTTGAAAATTAGGTAAAACTATGTGTTGAATATTGAAAATTAGTGTGTGATGATGTATGTAATGATGAAATTATTTTTGGATTGTTTTCCAAAGAAATCCTATAAATAGGTCTCCATTTGTAAAGATTTGAGACAATTGAGTTGAGAGAAAAATATTATAAAGTGTGTAGTGTGATAATTTTGAGAGTTTGAGATTTTTACTTTTTACCTTAAATTTTTACTTTTTCACAACACGCACAAATTTTTTTTTTTTTTTTGTGTTAGAATTCGAAAAACCATTTTTCTTGGGCTGTGCAATTTCTAGAAAAATTCTTAAACAGTTATAAAAAATTAACTCAACATGATTTAAATAATAATTCAAGAACTATATGATTTAGAGAAACCTAGTCTTTGATGCTACTTTCGGTGCATCATTTTCTCGTAGTCAAGACGCAACAGAAGTTTAAAATTTTATTTTGACATTAAAAATTATGCTTGGACACTCGTATCGTTTTAATCCCAATAATAATGTGTTTATAGGATATACCTTTAATGAATAAATCACTTGGCTCCAATTATTTCAGATTTTAAGCGGAAATAACACTTGTTTTATATCTTATATCCATACGAACAACCAACTAGCTCAATTGCCTTACTTAAATCGTCAAATCAAGTCAATGATTGATAACTTCTTTCATTTTCTAAATTGCACTAGAGAAGTTAGAAAATTTGTGCTTTGAGAAATAAAGTAGACAACGACTGTGGTGCGGTGACGGCATGGTGGTGTCTTGGTGGTGGCCTAATTTTCTTGTTCAAAATAAGGAGGTGGTCGAATTTTGCTTTTAAGAGATGAGATAAGTTTTCTACGATTAATATTTGATGTGTTATCTCATATTTATATATATCAAGGATATGGTAAAATCCTACTAGGATCCTTACTAGAAGATTTGATAGTCAAATCTTGATTTATTTGAAATTAACTTAATAAATCTACATGGATTATCTACAATCTTATTCTAGAATCTTATCTAGATCATCTACAATCTTATCTAGGATTCGAACTAGATGTTTTGACCAATTATGATATTTACTAGATAAAGTTTGATTGTGACACTTTAGATCAATATGTCGGAACTCCTAGTTAGAGTTTGATTATGATACTCTAATCCAATGAGTCAAAACTTCTATTGGGAGTTTTGTCTAATTAGGACACCAACTAGTTAGAGTTTAACTATTATACTCCAAGCTTAATCCATCAAACAATCCATGATCATGGTTTCATCATAATCTCGATCGACGATCAGATATCACTGATGTGATGAGTGTAAACAGCTCGTTACAATGATATAAAGTCAAACATTTCGAAAACCACTTAGTCAAATTCAATTCGGTCAATATCGAGTGTCCAGAGTCAAGTCTATAAAAAAAAAAAAAAAACCCAACTTATTCAAATCTATTCAGTTAAAGTCTTATTCAAATCTATTAAGTTAAAGTCAAATAACGCATAGTCAACTAATCAAAGTCAACTATCCACTGAATCAAATTTTGACATCTGCCAATTTTTGGAAGTCCTTCACAAAATTTAGGTAGTCACACTCTACTCACAAATTTTAGTATTCATGCTAACTCTTATAACTTTCAAATAACTAATCCACTTATAAACACTTTTATGAGCCAAACATTTGATCTCCATGACCGAGCAAAACTTGCATTTTAAAGTCCTCAGTAAAAATTAATAATATTCAAGACCGAAATATTCGCAAGTGCACGATGTCAAGTAATAATATAGTGTACGAGTATTGTTCCTCTAGAGACTGTATTTCCCAATTGTTATTCTCAGTTATTCAACCCTTAGCAACGATATTTTAATGATTGTTTATTACTACAATGATTCAATAAAATCTCAACAAAATGATTCACAAATTAAATGATGAGATAAATAAGCTAAAATGATTGATTAAATAATCAATGAAAAATGAATTTGTTGGGAATCTTGGTTCCCCTACCTCTTGTTAATTTACTTAATTCGTTTGACAATGATCTACGCTTTGTAAATTGTAAATCCACGAATTATGCTACTCGTTCCTATCACGGGCTATTCTCTCGAACTCACTCGCAATATGAAATCGTTATTAAAGTTAGCTACTCTTCAACAACGCAATGAAACTAATAGCACAATCAAGAATAAATCAAAAGTCGATAGATGAATTAACTAAACTCATTTTCGGGGTAGGATCCCTTTAAATCCCAACAAATAATGAAAATTAACTACTAGAATTCATGATCAAACTAAGCAAAACAATATTTAAACAAGAGAAATTAAACTAGAAATACTAGACGTGGTGAAAACGCGAAGAACGTTGCCTGGAGATCTTGAAATCTTCAACTCCAAGCTTTCTCCAAGCCTTTTCTCTCTTTTTCAACTTTGTGGCTGCTGAAAATTGTCTCAATTTTCGTCCCTAAGGTTCCTTTTGCAGCCTCCCCCCTTCCAAGTTAGAAACAAGCCAATAAGGAATTTTCCTTGTTTACTCACGCTGGGGCGGTTAAGAATTACAGCCTTAGCGCGAGGTCTTCTGTAATGTCTTCTCATGCATCTCGCGCTGGAGCGGTCAAGAATTTCCGCCCTAGCGTGAGGTCTTCTGTTGAGCTCGTGCTTCTTAAGCCTCTCACTCTGGGCGATTAAGAAATACCGCCCTAGCGCGAGGTCTTCTGCCCAAACATCATGTTTTTGCTTTGCTCGCACTGGGACGGTCAAGAATTTCCGCCCTAGCGCGATGTCTTCCGTTGATCTCGTGCTTCTTCAGTCTCTCGCGCTGGGGCGATCGGGCGATCAAGAAATACTGCCCTAACACGAGGTCTTCTGCCCAAACATCATGTTTTTGCTTTGCTCGTGCTGGGCCAGTCAAGAATTACCGCCCTAGAGCGAAGTGCCCTGTCCGAGCTTTGTTTTTAGTTGAATTATCTTTTTTTGTGCCGTTCTCCTACACATTTGTACAACTCAGTGAGCGGTGATCATATGCAATAATTTAAGATAAAATGAACAAAATGTATATGAAATGCACGCANCAACACCTATCAACCCCCTCATACTGACTTTTTGCTTGCACTCAAGAAAAATAGGTCATAGACCTCAACTAAGGCACAAAATAAGACACCAAATAAAAGTACTAAAACAACCAAATCGATGGCNCTGTAAAAACAACACCTATCAACCCTCTCATACTGATTTTTTGCTTGCCCTCAAGCAAAACAGGTCATAGACCTCAGCTAAGACACCAAATAAAAGTACTAAAACAACCAAATCGATGTCTAAACAGCAATTGGTGTCTCATGCCTCTGCAGGTTTTTAACTACATCTCATCAGTCAAATCACAACACCCATTACCACCCCTTTTA
>NW_027355326.1:0-248 GCF_012295235.1 Primulina huaijiensis
TTTGTAAGGCCCTCCTGAATAATTTGGCTTCTTAAACTTGGGACCTTTCTGAGTGGATTGGTTGACCATCGGTCGTTTGTTCTTATTTTCTTCCTCGCGGCGTTTGATATCCGTTTCGGCGCTCATTGCAGCGCCCATCAAATCTGCAAAACTATTTGGTTTGAACACTGCCAAAGCTGACTGAATTCTACTGTTGAGTCCCTTTTTAAAACGATGTATTTTTAGTGTTTCATCAGACATGATCGTTG
>NW_027355327.1:0-359 GCF_012295235.1 Primulina huaijiensis
AGGTATTGGTTCGATTCCAGGCTCCCAAGGCGACTTATAGACATGAAATAGGATGTATTAGGATCACTTTGGTCCATTCATTCGAGCCCCACAGCCGCTGGAAACGAGAAATGACAGCAGCTTCTCATTCTTAGCCATTTGTGTTTTCGAAAATTCTGCGTGTGCTGTCAAAGGAAATGAATCTGATCATGGCTGCCCCAAAGCCTATAGCCATGGTTAGATAACTTCCCTAGCATGTCTAAGACGTGACTAAGTCGCCCTTTTGGAGGCTTGGTCCATGGTGCATCGGTTTTTAATTAAAAGTGCAAGAACAACCCCAGCCCCCCTTCGGCTTCTCATTTTGACAGCATGTGTATTTC
>NW_027355328.1:0-220 GCF_012295235.1 Primulina huaijiensis
TTGGGGGCCAAACAGAAATGGTTTTATACCCACCATTGGAGGCCAAACAAAATCACAATTCTCGTCCCATTTCAAATTGAATCGTAACAGTGTAACAAAGATTTCAGACTTATCAGACATAACGTATCAGAATTTTCAGATATCAGAGTTTCAAACGGATTCAGCGGAATTAAAGAATTTCGAAACGTAGAAGAAAACACATAATCGATCGAAATTTTAA
>NW_027355329.1:0-307 GCF_012295235.1 Primulina huaijiensis
TAAGATGATTAAGGATCCAATATTAAAATCTACGATTATAGATCATATGGAAAATAATGCTTCAACAAGTAATAATAATATTCTTGTTAAACAAGAACAAGCTTATTCTATGAAAGAAGTAAAACTCTTTTACCGAAAAAAATATAGTAACCAAAGTCCAATTACTATACATGATTTAATTAATTAAAGAAATCGATTATATTAAAGAACAATTAAAAATTTTACAACAGAATAATAATAGTTTAAACTATCTTATTTCAGTTATTGAAAATAAGAAAGACAATACAGTATATAATTCTAAAAGTTT
>NW_027355330.1:0-556 GCF_012295235.1 Primulina huaijiensis
AGCCTTGTTCTTATTTTCAATAGGCTGTTCAACAAGTCTACTTGGATCTGGTTGTTCTTGTACCATAACTGACTTGACAAAGTTAATGTATTTCCCTTTGTCTTTGTTCAGTTTTGGCTGAGTATCACTAGTGGAAGTATCATCTTGGCAGCTAAAGTCCAAATCAGTTTTATCAGTAACTGAGTTTTGCATATCTTGCATTTCAGTTAATGTAACTGATGATTTATTCGATGCTTTAATCAGCTCATTTTGCTTTGAATTCTTAAGAATTAACTGCTGAATCATAGATTGATTCCTGCTTCTTTTAGCATTCAGCTCAGCAATCTCCCATTTAAGACTCAACAGATCAACTGATTNAGTTTCAGTCTTATTGTCATTGGGATCAGTTTGTTTTACCTTGGCTTTCTCAAAAGAGAGAGCAAGCTTGTGATACTCATTGACCATGTCATGCAGTGTAGAAATAAGTTCATCACGTGTAAAGTCAGTTGAGCTAAAGTCAAATACTGGTCATTGGTTGATTCTAGCTCTGTGTCATCAGCCATCAGACACTTGATTT
>NW_027355331.1:0-358 GCF_012295235.1 Primulina huaijiensis
ATCAGACATACCATGTCGAACATCGTCAAAACTTTTTTTAATAGAACGGGGAGAAGGAGGCATGAGAGCATCCTTAAAAGATACAGTAGGTGTAAGAAAAGGACCTGTATTGCCGGGAGACGTCGTACGAGATGTCGGGTGAGATGTACGGGCGGGTTGACTCGGTAACTCGACCGGGTTAACTCGGTGGCGACCGGTCGGAGTTGAGGCGTTGGCCGGAGAAGGTGGGTGGAGCTCAGAACCGGTGGTGAAACGGAAAGACTCGGTCGGGAAACGGTTGAAATCGACGGGGAACTTGCTCAAAATCGAAGACCCCACTTGAATTTGGGCGTTTTCGATTCGAGATGTATTTCCAGAA
>NW_027355332.1:0-271 GCF_012295235.1 Primulina huaijiensis
GACTGGTTTTTCTTCGATTCCGGTCGATTCCGGCCACCTTTGTGACAAAGAGCTCCCGATCTGGAATACCCATTCTGAGACGAAGATATTGCCACCGGAATCAGGCCAAATGGTGTTCTCCTCCGGCGGCAATTTCGGATCTAGGTTTTCTGGTACAGACGCGCCGTTCACGTCACTTTCTTCTTCAAATTCCTCTTCACCGAATGATCGTCCAGTCATGGGTAGAATTTTGCCCACATCAATTTCTGGTTTCCGGCCACCGGTCGGAAAC
>NW_027355333.1:0-1368 GCF_012295235.1 Primulina huaijiensis
TAACTCAAGAACTCGGATCATTTATCAAAACAGAGCAGTTTTTGTGCAAAATTCATAATTAATTCAATACGGCTTCAAATCAAGATCTGCCAATTGGATATGCAAGAAAACTCAAATCTCAACAATTCTTCTTCATAAACGTTTGCCAAATAAAGTCATTTACTATGTCGTTCATAATCTGAAACATACAACATAATTCCCACGAATTCTGCATCAGTACAAATCTGCCACAGTTTAGTATTTGGAGCATAACTCCCTCAATACTCAATGGAATCAAGCCCATTTTATATCATTTTGAATACAAGACAATCTTCTATAATTTTTATTTGAACACCAAATTCGGAATCCTAACCGATTAATACCAGAAGTCGAATAAACATAAGCCATGGACACAAACTCGAGATTCTAGACCAAGTTTAGTAAATATAGCATATCTCTTTCAATTCTTCATTGAATTGAGTTATTCTTGAACCAAATCGAAGCTAACTTGATTATCTACAAGTTTGATGAAGACCATCACCCCAAAATCCAAACACAAATGTCCCATAAACATGAAATACAAAAGGTGTGGAAATTGTTCTTCGCACATAAACAAGAAACCATTCTCATATCCCTTTTAAATTCAAATCAACTCAAACACAACATCTTAAATATCTTAATATCTCAAATATCAACTCAAATATAACTTCTAAACTTCAACCCATTTCCAAACTTGAACAAAAATGAGAAATACTTACATCCTCGTGAAGCCCGTTATGAGAGGATCACAAATCTAACTTCATTTCATAATTTTCTTGAGCATATCTCCCATAAAATTAGAAAGAAGTTTGAAAATGGAGAGGAAATGCATGTGGGTTCTGTGAGGGAGGAGAAAAATGATTGGAGGATGTGAAAGTTGACTTAGATATTGATTTTTCGTGTTTTTAGCTCATCAGCGCCACTTTCTGGTGCCGCGACGCCAAAATTGCCGCAGCTCTAGCGCCTAGGCGCTACTTTCTAGCGCCGCAGCGCTTAAACAGTACCCATGAACAGTACCGTGAACAGTAAAATTTATTATTATTATTNGCGCCGCAGCGCTTAAACAGTACCCATGAACAGTACCGTGAACAGTAAAATTTATTATTATTATTATTTTTATTTATTTTTTATTTATTTTTTATTTTTTTATTTTTTAAATTCGGGCATTACAGTTCCTCCCCTCTAAAAATAGTTTTCGTCCTCGAAATCAAATAATCAATTTCAAGTCTACGATGGAATCATCAATACTGAAAATAGAAGCATACTTCATTTGAATAACTCTGGATATTTTTGTTTCATTTTGTTTTCTAATTCCCAAGTTGCCTCCTCGACACCATGTCTGTTCCACTG
>NW_027355334.1:0-1610 GCF_012295235.1 Primulina huaijiensis
CGCATATGCGCGCCCCGACTCGCGCATATGCGCGCAAGTCTCTACTCATGTCGCGCATATGCGCGCCCTAATCTGACGCATATGCGCGAAGCCCACTGTTAAAGTCTTCGGTGTCCAGTACTTCCCGCGCATATGCGCGCCCCTTCGCGGCGCATGTGCGCGAGCTCGCGCCTATGCGCGCGCTGTCTTCGCGCATGTGCGCGAGATTTTCTGTCCAGATTTGCGCTCCGTTTTGCATGGATGCTTGAATAATGTTCACATGATCCCCATGCATCACGAACCTTTCATCACTCTGTATCTCGCTTGTCACTCCGCCTTCTTTGCTCATCACCCCATTCAATGCTTCTTTGAACCTCTTCAGACGTCCCCTCGTGATTGGTCCATCCGGCAACTCTAAAGGGTCCCATGCTTTCCACGCCTTCATCGAGCCTACCATGATCGCATCACTTAGAGGGGGAGAAATGTAATGCCCGAGATTTTATTTCGTTAATTTGAAATGAATATTTGATTCATTGATATGATTATAGATAGAGCAAGTCGAACTTGGATTGGAGTTATGGAGTTGTAATTATTTGCAAAGATCTTGTGTGAGACCCGAAGGTCTCGCGCATATGCGCGGCTGGTGGGCGCGCATATGCGCGAGCTGAATGAGTCCAAGAGATGTTGAGACGAAGGTCTCGCGCATATGCACGACAAGAAGCGTGCATATGCGCGAGATGTCCAGAGAAGTGGGCGCATATGCGCCGAGCAGGGGCGCACATATGCGCCAGCAGATAAAATTGTTAAGTGCCGAGACAGTAGGTCTCGCGCATATGCGCCGGTTGAGGTCGCGCATATGCGCGAGATGTGCAGAATGAAAAATAAGCCAAGTGTCCTTGCCATGCATATAACATGTAATCTCCCATTCTCCCTTCATATAACATGTAAGCCAAGTGTTCATTTCAAGCATGTTTCGAGATATATATGTTGGAGGAATTGTGATTTTATCAGAGATATATGTTCTTGAGTAGCTAGAGATCATAACGCCGTAAACGGAGCGATTATCGGATGTCGTATGCAATTTGTATGAAATTCCAGCATGTATTCAGTGGAAAGTATGCAGATTTTCAGAGTTTGAAATGTTTATGATATTGATTATGATTTGTGATTTAGTATCGATTGTTGTTGAGTTGATCGGTATCGCAAGATTACGTCGTTATGCCGTCGAATTGTATCGAGATTTGATATTGAGCCGTACTAGTATTGGTTGGAGTTGGAGATTGATCTTGTGATATTTGACAGTGTCATTTCAGATTTATATTGACAAGATTCGACTTCAAGATTTCGATCACGATAAAGACTGAACAACGGAAGGTATAATTAATATTGATTCGGGGAGATATAACTCGAATTAGATCTGATTTGAGTTTCCCAAAATCACATACTAGATTGTTATCTTTTTATATGTTGATGCTTTGTTTATAGATTTATATTCAAGCATTTAAGATAGGAAAGACATTGGCAGACTTGCCAAGCTAGACGTTCGGTGATATTGACGCATAGGAGCAGAATTGACTCCGATTGTTGACATTCGATATAGACATGACCGAAGTCTAGGAATAAGACGCACC
>NW_027355335.1:0-375 GCF_012295235.1 Primulina huaijiensis
GGATAACCTGAGAGAAAACAATTACCTGCAATGACATTATCTGGAACATTATGTGCCTCATCCTCCGTGAGTGCGAAAACTCGACCCTGTTGTCTAGGTGGCTGTCCTACCCTGTGGCTACCACTCTGTTTGTTCTGATCTGATCGGTTTGACTGCTGATAGGAATGAACTGTAGGGTTCTGACGATTCTGGTGAGGTGTCTGTCTCGATGATCCCCCACTCTGAGACATATCACTGCCACGGTTAGGACACACTCGAGCATAGTGTCCCACCTGGTTACACAAGTGGCAAGCTCCCGAGATTCCTCTACACTGATCGGTATAATGTCTGCCACCACACTGACCACAAGTCGGTCCTGAATAACCAGTACTCTGA
>NW_027355336.1:0-830 GCF_012295235.1 Primulina huaijiensis
TGTGTGTGTCTCCTAGGATATTTAGGACTCCTAATTGAACTAGGAGACTTCCAGCCCCTAACCACTTGACCCCTCATGACACTAACCCTCCCTAGACCACGCCTCGACCAAGCACAGACCAACCCAACCACAAGAACCCCAAGCCCGAAGCACCTGAATCAAAGAACACCAGCTGCGCTACTTGCTCTCCCTCACGGCTTCCATTGTTTCCTCGCGCCAGCATCGCCCCAGCCATTCCAGCCCCTAGCTCGACCCCTGTCCATGACCCTTGGACCCTGATGGACCCACCCTGACTCGCCCTTAGCCCCGGCCGCCCCCTCTCCCGAAGCCTGCAGCGTACAGCACATTGGGGAGAGTCCCACTTCCTGTGGACTCTACCCTAGCCTCCTCCCTCGACCCTAGCCACCCTAGGACCCTACCTAGCCTTCGAACCTGACCCTGGCCCAGCCCAAAACAAGCCCTGGCCCAGCCCCAGCCCCCATGCACAGCACCGTACCCTTGAACCATACTTGCACTCAACTCAAACTCACGGCTTAACTTATCCCTTTGGTTCCAGCTTTTTATTTTCATGATGTGCAGTATTTTCATGTGTTCTAGGACTCTTTAAAAACATGTACAAACATCCCATAAAAATTCCTAACCATGGTAGCCACTTTTCCATCATACAAACATGATTTTGAAACAATTATCAAGCTTTAAAAAATCCATGATCATGTAAAAACGAAAATAAATAAAAACTAACTTGTTTTTCATGCAAAATTCAATTAAATAAAATACTATGTTGTGATGGATGATTAAAGAAAAGAATATGGCATGTCTTTGCGTTTTAA
>NW_027355337.1:0-457 GCF_012295235.1 Primulina huaijiensis
ACACGCATTATATACGGTTGTAGGTATTCTTGCATTCAAACTTTCAATCTACCCTTGTACATGAAAGATTTTCGAAATTCTTGTATATCCCTTGCATTCTTGGTTGTGCTCACGTTTTATTCTGAAAATTTGTGTAAGGGGGCTGCTGGTTGGCATCATCAGAAGCTGTTGATGTCGAGAGAGAGGAGGAATAGCACCTGGAGTCGAAGCTTGACAGATCTAAGTGTGGTTCTTGAGGGCTGTTCGGTGTAGGTGAATGTGAGGGGGTGGAAGTGGGTTTGATCGAGATTAAGGAGGACTCGGCTGTGCATGGGCTCGAACCCAGCCATGTCTCAGCCCTTGTAATGTCTGGTGGAATGATTAGGAGTGACCCATAGGCACTTGGATGAGGGAGAAGCTCGGTCCTTGGANACAATAGTTGTGTTCGGGTTCTCCGTAGGATTAGTACAGCAGCCTT
>NW_027355338.1:0-878 GCF_012295235.1 Primulina huaijiensis
ATGTAGTGTGAGCCTTGAAAATACCCGAAGTTGAGCAATCTAACTAACTCAAGGGATGGGAAGGGCCTTACAAATGAGAAATAGAAGAGATAATAAGTAGACTAGTTCACTAGCACTTGATGAGTTTAGAGAGATGAAAGAGCTTTTTCGGGAGAAGGCTGACAAGGGCAATTGAGACCAGGAAAGAAGGCATTTGAAGGTCACTAGTTACATGATAGGGCTTAAGTGTTAGAGTAGGTGCCCGTCGAGCCAAGTGTTGGCCGAGGGTTCATGTTGAAACTCTATGTATAAACAATCTTTATTTTAATACTATTTGAAATTATTATTTTGGAACATCTTTATCTGTATACCCATGCTAGTTGTATAGATAAAGTCATTGAATATACAAATAGTTGAAAGAATATGAGATGCTCATATAATGAGTATCATGAAACTCATATTTGCAATACTGTATATTCTAAACAGTTCCTAGTCGATTCAGCCGCCGCTAAGAAGGTGATATGAATCCACGTACGTAAGAAAAGTGTAATGCCCAAATTTTGAAATATTGTGGCATTAGTTGTGATGGTTTATGACTTTATTTATGGTATAAATGGTAATGAATGTTATAGAATGGAATAGATAATTGATGGGTAGAATCAAAGGTTGAATTTGAGCTAAATAGGTGATGGAAGTGCAAAAACGGTATGAAAAATGTGGCAGTAGTTGTGGTTTTTAGCATAATGTTTTGTATATTGATCCAATTGATGTGAGGCTACTTTCAGTAGAAATATATGACATAAGGCTATAACTTTCATGTTTTGAGTTTTGTTCAAATCATTAGAGAAGACGAACCAAAAGCGCCTCGAAGTGTGTCGTGCGTATCGTCGTTCCTACAA
>NW_027355339.1:0-735 GCF_012295235.1 Primulina huaijiensis
AGAGAGATCAACAAAGTGACTGTCAAGAATAAGTATCCGTTGCCAAGGATAGACGATCTTTTTGACCAATTGCAAGGAGCTACAGTGTTTTCGAAGATTGATCTGCGATCTAGCTATTATCAGTTGAAAGTGAGGGAGTCTGATATCCCTAAGACGGCATTTCGGACCAGGTATGGTCATTATGAATTTCTTGTGATGTCTTTTGGTCTGACCAATGCTCCTTCAGTCTTCATGGATCTTATGAACCGAGTGTTCAAGCCGTATTTGGATAGCTTTGTCATTGTTTTTATCGACGATATTTTGATCTATTCCAAGACCAGAGAGCTTCATGTAGAGCATCTGAGAGTTGTTCTTCCGTTGTTGAGGGAGAAGAGGTTGTATGCTAAGTTGAAGAAATGTGAGTTCTGGTTAGAGAAGATTTCTTTCTTAGGCCATGTTGTCTCGAAGGGTGGTATAGCTGTTGATCCAGTGAAAATAGAGGCGATACAAAAGTGGCCTACCCCTACCACTGTATCAGAGGTACGCAGTTTTCTTGGTTTGGCGGGTTATTCTCGTCGCTTCATTTCAGATTTTTCCAAGATTGCCCTGCCGTTGACCAATCTGACGAGGAAGACTGTGAAGTTTGAGTGGTCCAATGATTGCCAAAATGGATTTCAGGAGTTGAAAGATAAGTTGACGACAGCTCCAGTGCTTGCGTTGCCCAGTGGTTTAGAGGACTTTGTTGTTTTTACCGAT
>NW_027355340.1:0-300 GCF_012295235.1 Primulina huaijiensis
TCAAATGGCGAATAACTAGCAGTAGAATGCATGCAACGATTATAAACAAACTCAACAAATGGTAAACATTCTTCCCAATTCTTTAAGTTTTTTTTAAGAATAGTACGCAAAAGTGTTCCTAAAGTTCTATTAACAACTTCAGTTTGTCCATCCGTTTGAGGATGACACGTCGTAGAAAACAACAATTTTGTGCCAATTTTAGCCCACAACTTTTTCAAAAGTAACTTAAAAACTTAACATCACGGTCAGAAAGAGTAGTCCTAGGCATGCCATGAAACCTAACGACTTCTCTAAAGAGCA
>NW_027355341.1:0-501 GCF_012295235.1 Primulina huaijiensis
ATATCATAGTACAGCATGGCAAACAGAGGCTAATAGCCCAGAACTCATCTAGTTCATCAGCCAGTAATACTGAGCAGAATAATGAGTTATACAATGAGTTTCAAGAATTCTTGAAACAAAAGCAGAAATCTAATACAGATTCTCCAGCATCATATGCTAAAATCATTTCAGATGATGACAATGATTCAGCTCTTTATACAGAGACAAAACATAGAGAATTAATTCTTCTTATAGAAGAAAAAGATATCCAATGGGAAAAAACTCCATGGACTATCATGGAAAGATACTTAACCAATACATCATATGTATATGGTGCTTATAAGCAAAGAGGATTTTATGAAAATCTTCTGTTATCCACAAAAAGTGTTGATATAACTCACTTTTTCAGTAATACTCAGCAGAAAGGAAGTTATAACTTCTCCAAGTTCATTATCAAAAAGATCATATCTATTGAATAATGGGGTATATCTCCATTATTTGAAAAAGAATTTTATTCTGAGA
>NW_027355342.1:0-1771 GCF_012295235.1 Primulina huaijiensis
TACGATAATCAATTTCTCGGGCATTACATGAACTCCCCCCCTAAGTTATGATTTCGTCCTCGAAATCACAGGCAATTAATCATATCAATAAGAAGGTATAACAGAATCTAAACAGGAATCCATAACAACGAAATAACTCTGGGAATCTTTGCCTCATATCAGACTCAGTCTCACAGGTAGCTTCTTCAATGCCATGACGATTCCACTGAACTTTCACAAGCGGAATAGTCTTTGTCCGGAGCTGTTTTTCTTTACGATCGATAATCCGAATTGGTTTCTCGACATAACTCAATGTCTCATCCAGCTCGGTCTCGTCTGGCTGAATAATATGAGAATCATCGTGGAGATACTTCCGCAGCATAGATACATGGAAGACATTATGTATCCTTGATAATGAAGGCGGTAATGCAAGTCGATAGGCACGATCTCCTATCTTTTCGAGAATCTCATATGGACCAACGTATCGTGGAGACAATTTCCCTTTCTTGCCAAATCGGACAACACCCCTGAAAGGAGAAATCTTCAAGAATACCCTGTCTCCTGCCTCAAATACCAACAGTCGTCGTCGAAAATTGGCATACTTGGCATGTCGGTCCTGAGCTGCCTTCATTTTCTTCTGAATTAGTTTTACTTTTTAAGTCATATCTCTGATCATATTAGGTCCAGTCTCCGAAACTTCAGAGATATCATCCCAATAAAGAGGGGATCTGCATTTCTTTCCTTACAACGCTTCAAAAGGCACCATCTCACTACTCGTTTGATAGCTATTGTTGTACGAAAACTAACAAAGTGGCAATGCATCTTGCCATTTAGTGCTAAAATCAAGCACTACAGCTCTCAGCATATCTTCCAAAGTCTGGATAGTCCGCTCTGACTGTCCATCGGTCTGTGGATGATATGCGGTACTCAGATGTAACTTCGTACCTAAGGCCTGCTGTAAATTCTGCCAGAAGTGCGAAGTAAACCGAGGATCACGGTCTGATACAATCGACTTTGGCACTCCATGCAATCTAACCACTTCCTTAACATAAATATTGGTCATCTGGTCATATCTGTACGTCATCTTGTATGGAATAAAACATGCAGATTTGGTCAATCGATCAATCACGACCCAAATCGCATCACAATCTCGGGAGGATCTTGGTAACTGCGTCACAAAATACATGGAAATGTGATCCCATTTCCATTCAGGAATGGACAAACTCTGCAACAATCCTCCTGGTTTCTTCCTCTCAGCTTTCACCTGTTGGCAATTCAGACATTTGGCTACAAATTCAGTAACATCTGATTTCATTTGCTTCCAGCAATATTGTGTCTTCAGATCATTATACATTTTCCTGCCACCAAGATGAATGCTAAAACGATTGTTGTGCGCTTCAGCTAGTATACGTTGGCTCAACTCCGAAACATTCGGCACAACAATACGATTGTTCACATACAAATACTGTTTCGAACCTTGCTGGGATCAACTGATATCCCGTCTCCGGATATAATATGTCCCAGAAATACTACCTGTCTCCACCAAAACTCACATTTCGACAGTTTAGCATATAACTTCTCAGACCTCAAAATTTTCAACACAGTTCTCAAGTGTTCAGCATGCTCCATCATATTCTTCGAATAAATCAAAATATCATCAAGGAATATAATCACAAAATCATCGAGATATTTCTGGAAGACACGGTTCATCAACCCCATAAATACAGCTGGCGCATTCGTTAAACCAAAAGGCATGACAATAAACTCATAATGGTCATACCTGGTTCGGAAT
>NW_027355342.1:4724-12070 GCF_012295235.1 Primulina huaijiensis
GATAGCCAATCATCCGGTGACAGACTTTGGCACTTTCGCCAATACACTATCTTGTGACATCGTGCAATGTGCCCGTGGCGATCCCGCCACTATCAGGCACTTCTGTCACAAGATTACTCGTCTAATACCTGCTATCTATAAATCAAGAGAACAAGTACATCAATCAAATCCATGCAAATATCAATGCAATAAAGTAAAGTATGTGATTTAGGGAAACTCAAGTCTAAACCGACTCAAGTCGATCTCCCAATACCACATTGACTTATACCTTCCGTTTGTAGTCTCGGTCTGAAGCAATATCCGTTCTGAACTCAAGACTATCTCTGTAAATCTGAAACGATATATCGAGAATCATAATATCAATATTCCATTCTCCATTTAACACTGAATCTGATTATTCTGGATTTAATTCAAAATCCACGGCATAACGGTAAAATCTCAATATCCCCGTCACTACAACAGTACCAGATAACAGTTACAAACCATAACCAATATTCAATACAATCTATAAACCAGTCACAATTCAACTCTGTCCGGTATAAATCAATATCCCCCGAAATTCATAACCATTCCATAATCAGTCCGTTTCTCAATCTGACTTCGATTCTACGATGTCTAACATGCCAAGAACATCATATATGAATCCTATCCACTTCTGACAATAGCATAATGTCAAAACATATCAAAACGTAGCAAAACTTACGTCCAGTTGAAGCCTGCGTCGATAGGAACACAGTACTGAAGTCAGATTCAAAATCAGACGGACGGATCGAAATATAAAGGCGTAAGGTTTTTTCTGCGCTTTCCTCGTAGCTTTTCCCGTTTCCTTCTTTTGCTAATTCTGAAGGATTTGTATATATATATATATCAAATTGCATGTAATGATACGTGTCATCATTTTTCACAACTTTCGGGCGGCGCTCGGGCGGTTAATCTTTACCGCTCGGGCGCGGCACCTTCTATCCGACACATACTTTTGTTGAACACTGGCGCTCGGGCAGTCAAGAACTACCGCTCGGGCGCCAGACGTTCTGTCCAAAACATGTTCTTGTAATGCATTGGCGCTCGGGCGGTCGTCTTCTACCGCTCGGGCGCCACAGGTTCTGCCCGAAAATCACATAACTCATATGTTTTAACCAATTTGGTCTCGGAGGGGTCCAACTATACTCACATCAATTCATGATCAATAAATCATATCAGATTACGATAATCAATTTCTCGGGCATTACATGAACCATTCACAGTAGCAAGTGCAGGTATATCCTTACCTCTTCAGATAATCTCTTGTATGAAGGCTTGTAAATTACTACAGAAGGGGTGTCAAGGATATTTAGCATATGTATTAACTATTGATCCACCTATTTGTGAGTTAAAAGATACAGATGTTGTTTGTGAATTTTCAAAGGTATTTCCGGATGATGTAACAGGTTAACCCTAGATATAGAGATCGAATTTGTAATTGATATTGGACAGGAACTCATCCGATCTCAAAAGCTCCTTATCGATTAGCTCCTACAGAAATGAAAGAGTTGAAAGAACAGTTACAGGAGTTACTTGATACAAGATTTATTAGACCGAGTTTTTCACCGTGGGTTGCACCTGTTTTATTTGTGAAAAAGAAAGACGGTACCCTTCGTTTATGTATTGATTATAGGGAGTTGAACAAAGTGACAATCAAAAATAAGTATCTACTCCCCAGAATTGATGATTTGTTTGATCAATTACAAGGAGCTGCCATCTTTTCAAAGATTGATTTACGATCACGCTATCATCAACTAAAAATGAAATCAGATGATATCTCTGAGACTGCCTTCCGGTTCAGGTACGGGCATTATGAATTTCTTGTAATGCCATTTGGACTAACAAATGCACAAGCTGCTTTTATGGATTTGATGAACATAATTTTCAAGCCATTTTTAGACAAGTTCGTGATTGTGTTTATAGACGATATTCTCATCTACTCACGAACTGTAGAAGAGCATCGAGAACATTTGTAATTAGTTTTGCAAACTTTGAAAGATAAACAATTATATGCCAAATGGAAGAAATGCGAATTTTGGCTTGAACAATTATCATTCTTTGGTCATATCATTTCAAAATAAGGCATATCAGTGGATCCAAGTAATATTGAAGCTATTAATAACTGGCTACGACCTACCACTGTTACCGAGGTACGTAGTTTTCTTGAGCTAGCTGGTTATTACAGTCGGTTTATAGCGGGATTTTCTAAGATAGCATTGCCTTTGACTGTGTTAACACGAAAGAATGTGAAATTTTATGGAATGAAGCATGTGATCACAGTTTCCAAGAGTTAAAGACAAAATTTACCTCAGCACCGGTCCTCGCTATTCCAGAAGGATCAGGAGATTTTGTGGTATACAGTGATGCTTCGAAACAAGGATTAGGAGCAGTTTTGATGCAACACAGAAAGGTCATTGCTTATGCCTCAAGACAATTGAAAGAATATGAAAAGAACTATCCCACACATGATTTAGAATTTGCAGCAGTGGTATTTGCGTTGAAAATATGGCGTCATTATCTGTATGGTGAACAGTGTGAAATATACACGGACCACAAGAGTTTTAAATATTTATTCACGCAAAAAGAACTGAATATGAGACAACGACGTTGGTTGGAATTAGTGAAAGATTATGATTGTGTTATTAATTATCATTCAGGTAAAGCCAATGTTGTTGCAGATGCGTTAAGTCGAAAATCAAGTTCTATATCCACAATGCAAGTGTAAGAACAAATTTTATGGGATTTACAGAACTTGAAGATTGATGTTATGCCAAAGGGCACTGCAATCCAGTTATCATCCCTCATTGTTCGACCAACACTTGCAGATAGGATTAAGGTCGAACAAAGTGCAGATAATGAATTACAGCAATTGAGACAGCGAGATGAAGATAAAAGACATTCAAACTTTAAATTGAATGGAGAAGGAATGTGGACATATCAAAGGAGACTATGCGTGCCAAAACAAGGAACGATCAAAACCGACATTCTTATTGATGCTCATGCTATTCCCTATTCAATCCATCCAGGAGGCACCAAAGTGTACAAATATTTGAAACCATTATTTTGGTGGCCATGTATGAAAAATGACATTGCTCAATTTGTTGCACAATGTCTAAATTGTCAATAGGTCAAGACTGAACATCAAAGAACAGCAGGACTACTGAAACCACTACCCATTCCTGAGTGGAAATGGGAACATATCACAATGGATTTCATCCGTGGTTTGCCAATAACACAAAGAGGATTCAATGCTATATGGGTTATTGTGGATCGACTTACGAAATCAGCTCACTTTCTTCCAGTGAAAACCACATATACGATGAATCAATATGCTGAAGAATAGATCAAGGAGATAGTGAGGCTTCAAGGCATCCCAGTGTCCATTGTATCTGATAGAGATCCCAAATTTACGTCTGCATTTTGGAAGAGTTTACATAATGCTATGGGAACTCGATTGACATTCAGTACAGCATTTCACCCTCAAACTGATGGACAATCAGAACGAGTGAATTAGATCTTAGAAGATATGTTGAGGCCTGTACTATCGACTTTCCAGGTAGTTGGGACAGTAAACTACCGTTGGTTGAGTTTACATATAACAATAGTTATCAATCAAGCATTGGAATGGCACCATATACTGCATTATATGGTAGAAAATGTCGCTCTCCAATACATTGAGATAAAGTAGGAGAACGAAAGTTATTAGTCCCTGAATTGGTGCAACAGACAGCCGAATTGGTAACAAAGATCAGAGAAAAAATGCACACTGCCCAGAGTCGACAGAAAAGCTATGCTGATGTGCGACGTCGACGATTGGAATTTCAGGTTGGTGACCATGTATTTGTAAAGATATCACAATTGAAGGGCATATTACGTTTTGGTAAGAAAGGAAAATTGAGTCCAAGATATATTGGTTCATTTGAAATCTTGGAAAGAATAGGAGACAGAGCCTACCGAGTTGCTTTACCACCAAACTTGTCAAACGTTCATAATTTTTTTCACGTTTCTATGCTACGAAAGTATTTAGCTAATCCTTCTCATGTTCTTCATTATGAACCGTTGGAGCTTACATCGAATCTCTCATATGAAGAACGACCGGTACAAATCCTCGATAGGAAATCAAAAGTGTTACGAGGCAAGGAAATACCCTTAGTGAAACTATTATGGCGCAATCATGCAATTGAAGAAGCAACTTGGGAGCGAGAAGACGAGATTCAACAGAGATATCCTGAACTATATGGTACGTCAAATTTCGAGGACGAAATTCTTTGAAGGAGGAGAGAATTGTAATGCCCGGTTACTCCTACAAATGATTAGTAGTACGGTTATGTCATTATAGATAGTTATTTAGCTCATTAGGTTTTACATATTGATTGAGGTATCAATATCTAGATTGAACATGACTTTTACATTGTTCATGGTGTATTGAGAATGAAAATATGTCTAAATAGTTATAGTAAGATGTGTAGGTAGAAGTAGTGTTATGAAGTTGGTAGGAAATGAGATGAAATTGTGGTAGTTTTTACGAATTTTAACATAATGATTTGAATATTGATCCAAATTGAGTGAGGTTATAACCATTAGAAAGCTAAGATATAATGCAACAACTTTCATGTTTTGAGTTTTGTCCAAATCATTGTGGAAGACAAGCCAAAAGTGCCCCAAAGTGTGTCGTGTATACCGTCATTCCCTAACTGACACATGTTAGGAGAATGAGTATAACTTTTTACTCAGACCTTCAAATGACCTTAAATTAATTGAAGATTCAAGCCAAGACATAGGGCTATAACTTTTATGTTTACTACATTTTCAGATTATGTGGGGACCCGGGCTCTAACTCGATTATCTTTTGGGATTAATTGGATCTTTGCTAGAAAATGTGGGTCAAAATTTTGCTTTTAACATTTATTCAAATGTATATAAACAAGCACAAGACATTATATAAAATACTTTCATCTTATTCAACTACAATTAACCTACACATATTCGGCTTCAATTAACAGACTAGTGTTTAGAAATTCAGTACATGTCTAGTAATAAACCACTAGTAATCTTCTACGCCCGTAATCTCCACGCTATCTCGATCTCTCATCCTCTGCGTGACCCCGATCCTGTCCCACCTGTTGTCATGCACACATACAGACACAACAACAGCCGGATACTCCGGTGAGAACAAATCCCAGTATAAAACATGTATACATGCATGTCATGCAAGTAAATACAAAATCATAACACATAAATCAGTAATTATGACACACTAGTGAATACAGATAAAACTCTTCAACTCTTATTCTTTGACTCGACTCATATCTAAGTCTAGGGATCCCGGTGTGAATAAGACGTAACAAGTCTCCCACCTACTCTCCCAATCTGGGTGGCGGTACGCTTTATTCCTAGACTTCGGTCATATCTGTATCGAATGTCTACAATCGGAGATGATCTGCTCCTATACGTCGATACACCGAACGTCTAGTTTGACAATCTGTCAATGACTCCTATCTCAATTGCTTGAATATAAATCTATAAACAAGACATAATCATAATCAAACATAATTAAGAATCTAGTATGTGATTTTGGGAAACTCGTATCCAGTCTGAATCGAGTCATGTCTTCCCGTGTTCACATGAATTATACCTTTCGTGTCGAACAATGTTTCGTAGCCGAAGTCTCAAGTTCAAAGTGGCCAATACAAATCTGAAATGGCAATGTATAGATGCATTCTATCAAGACACAACTAAAAGCCACTCATATACAAATCATATTCAATCTCGGTAACAATCGACGGCATAACGGCGTAATCTTGCGATACCGGTCAACTCAAACATCAATAATCAATATCAATAACTCATAAGCACGATTATATCATCCCAATTCTAATTCTAGCATGTCAAAATCTATTCAATTAAACCAATATATGCTGAAATTCACAGCAAATGCATACGGTACCATTTCTTCGATCCGGTTGCGAATAAACGTTCCCAATAATCACAAGAACAATTAATAACAATCAAACTCTGTATTCCCCCAACCATCTCAACTTCAAATCATGTTGAAATGAATAAAACTTACATCCTCTTGATGTGCTTGATGAGCGGACCAAAATTCTTAACTCGGATTCAAATTCGGTTGGCCGGATCTTGCGAAACCATCAATCGAAGCTAGGATGCAACTTGAAAGAAATTCTGAAGCATTTCTTGTTTCTCTCTCGTCCATCTCAAGCTGGAAATGAAGATAACACATTATATATGCATGGCAAGGACACTTGGCTTATTTTTCATTCTGCACGTCTCGCGCATATGCGCGACCTCAACCGGCGCATATGCGCGAGACCTACTGTCTCGGCACTTAACACTTTTATCTGCTGGCGCATATGCGCGCCCCTTCTCGGCGCATATGCACCAACTTCTCTGGACATCTCGCGCATATGCGCGCCTCTTGTCGCGCATATGCGCGAGACCTTCGTCTCAGCATCTCTTGGAATCGCACAGCTCGCGCATATGCGCGCCCACCAGCCGCGCATATGCACGACACCTTCGGGTCTCACACATAATTCTTGCACATATTCTCAACTCAACAATTCCAAGCCAAATTCGACGTGCTCTATCTATAATCATATCAATGAATCAATAAATCGGCTCAGATTAATAGGATAACAATCTCGGG
Organism: Primulina huaijiensis; assembly: GCF_012295235.1. Lineage (NCBI taxonomy): Eukaryota > Viridiplantae > Streptophyta > Magnoliopsida > Lamiales > Gesneriaceae > Primulina > Primulina huaijiensis. Next base: position 11,410 of record NW_027355342.1, read on the forward strand.
CATTACATTTCTCCCCCTCTAAGATATGATTTCGTCCTCGAAATCTCAGGCAATCAATCANTGACCGTTAGTATTTTAACAGGGAGACAGAGTATTCCTAAAGATATCTCCTTTCAGAGGCGTTGTCAGATTTGGCAAACGTGGGAAATTGTTTTCGCGATACATCGGTCCGTACGAGATTCTTGAAAAGATTGGCGATCGAGCATATCGACTNCTTCGTTCTGAGCTGTTGGCTGCTCAACGTAACTAAAATCTGATCTAGCTCGACTTCTTCTGGCTATATGACATGAGAACTTTCTGGCATATATCTACGTAACATCGATACATNTATGACATGAGAACTGTCTGGCATATATCTACGTAACATCGATACATGGAAGACGTCATGTATCCCAGATAGAGAAGGAAGAAGAGCAAGTCGATATGCTCGATCGCCAATCTTTTCAAGAATTTCGTACGGACCGATGTATCGCGGAGACAATTTCCCACGTTTGCCAAATCTGACAACGCCTCTGAAAGGAGAAATCTTTAGGAATACTCTGTCTCCCTGTTCAAATACTAACGATCGACGTCTGATGTTCGCGTACTTTGCCTGTCTATCCTGCGCTGTCTTCAATCTCTTATGAATGATCTTCACCTTCTCTGTTATTTCACGGATCAT
>NW_027355343.1:0-708 GCF_012295235.1 Primulina huaijiensis
CTCAAAACTTTCTTAATATATGTATCCTGATTTAACAAAATGACATAACGTTTTCTATCCCTATAAATGTTCATGCCAAGAATACGTTTAGCATCTCCTAAGAATTTCATATCAAATTTAGCACTCAAGCAATTTTTGACATGATCAATAGTTTTCACACAAGAACTAATAAATAGCATATCATCCACATAGATAAGCAAGAAAACAGGAACTTTAGCATTGTGTTTGAAATACAAGCAATGATCATAATTACTTCTTGTAAAATTCATAGAGAGCATGCATTCATCAAACTTTTTGTTCCATTGCCTAGGAGATTGCTTCAATCCATACAAAGATTTCTTTAGCAAACAAACATGATCAGGATACTTAGAATCAAAAAAACCATCGGGTTGCCTCATAAAAATTTTTTCATCAAGTTCACCATGTAAAAAAGCAGTTTTAACATCTAATTGTTTCAACTCCCAATCAAACTGAGCAACAAGGGCAAGCATAATTCGCACAGTAGTAAACTTTACAACATGAGCAAATATTTCAGTATAATCTATCCCTTCCTTTTGAGTAAATCCCTTAGCCACTAACCTAGCTTTAAATCTGACAGATTCACATTCATTCTTGACCTTAAATAACCACTTACAGTCCACAACAGAACAATTTTCAATTTAAGTACAAGAATCCAAGTGTTGTTAACATGCAGCGAATTAATTTCTT
>NW_027355344.1:0-803 GCF_012295235.1 Primulina huaijiensis
ATTTGTCTGATAGACAAAAATATAGAAATAAGAAAAGAAAAGAAACCCGTGAATTACGGAAAGCTGAAAATTATAAAGCTAAAAATAAAATAATTATTTCTAGAAAATGTAAAAAGCCAGGACATTATGCTAATTAATGTTGGGCTAAAAACAAAATTAATAATTTAGACATAGATGAAAATCTTAAAGATAAAATCAATAAAATAATAATGGATTCTAATCAGAATTCAGATAGTGAATCTGAGAATAGCTTAGAATTTAGTTCAAAATTTTATAATTCGAAAGATATAATAGAAAATAAATCTTTTAATTCTGATATAGAATGTGATAATTATATACAAGGAGAATCTTGTATCAATCATTTAAGTGATACTGATAATAAAAATGATGAGTTTTATAAACTTATGTCTCAATTTAAAGATTTAAATATTAATGTTTTAAATAATAATAATCTTTTAGAATTCCTTAAACTTCTCTTTGCCCAATGGTCTGATCTCACTGATTTTCGTTGGAATTCGATTTTTACTCCATTCTTTGACAACCAATCCATTCCTAGAATGATATCAAACTTGGGCATCGTCAATACAATAGGGTCAGCGTAAACTGTGTGGCCCTGTAGCTCGAGACTCCAGTCTCTTACCACTCTAGAAGTAGACAATTCCTCCCCAGATGGAATGATCACAGAATAACTCACATCCAGCCTAGTGGGCTTGACGCCCAAAAACCTCACAAAGCTGTCTGATATAAAAGAATGAGTGGCCTCATAATCTATAGAGCATTCGTGGCTACTCCCGCTATATAGA
>NW_027355345.1:0-284 GCF_012295235.1 Primulina huaijiensis
GTGTTGTTTCATTGGATGAGCTCGGACACCTGCCTTACTTCTGGTACTCCGGATGCTCTCTTTTTGCTCCAGCTGGTGAGTCCACTCTTGGATTCGAGGTTACTATCGGTTTTCATACTTGGGGCGTTGACTATTTGCCCCAGCTATTTGTTCTATCATCTCCTGGGTATCTCAGCGGTTCCTCGGTACCAGACTAGCGAGATTCACTTTGGATGTTGAGCTGGATCAGGGATGCATGTCTTCTCCTTGTCCACTGGGCTATTTGGATGATCTGTTTTTCACTT
>NW_027355346.1:0-845 GCF_012295235.1 Primulina huaijiensis
GTCTCTGATGCTCCGCCTTCACTAACTGGCAAGTCAGACACTCGGGTACAAAACGTCTGATGTCCTTCTTCATTCCTGGCCACCAATACAATAACTACAGATCCTTGTACATCTTCGTACTCCCTGGATGAATAGAGTACGGCGACATATGGGCTTCTGATAGAATATCTGCTCGGATAGAATCACTGCTAGGAACCCATATCCTGTCTCGGTATCTCACAATACCGTCACTAACTGAATACAAAACACTGCCCTTGGCCTCATCTCTCTGCTTCCACTTTGCCAACTGCTCATCTGCTGACTGACCACTACGAATACGGTCAAGAAGAGAGGACTGAATAGTCAAGGTAGATAGATGAGGAAGTCTACCTCGCGAATAGGACTCTAGATCAAACCTCTGCATCTCAATCTGAAGAGGTCTCTGAATCGTCAAATGAGCCATCACTGCAACTCTCTTGCTCAATGCATCCGCAACTACATTAGCCTTACCCGGGTGGTAGCTAATGTCACAGTCATAATCCTTCACAAGCTCCAACCAGCGCCTCTGACGCATGTTCAGCTCCTTCTGCGTAAAGAAATACTTGAGGCTCTTGTGGTCGGTAAAGATCTGGCACTTCTCCCCATACAGATAGTGCCTCCAAATCTTCAAGGCAAAAACTACGGCGGCCAACTCTAAATCATGGGTAGGGTAGTTCTTCTCATGAGTCTTCAACTGTCGAGAAGCATACGCTATGACCTTCCCATGCTGCATCAATACTGCACCCAAACCGAGCTTCGAAGCATCGGTATATCGCACAAAGTCACCGGGCCCTGACGGCATAGCCAAAACTGGTGCTGAGATAAGA
>NW_027355347.1:0-329 GCF_012295235.1 Primulina huaijiensis
ACTATTTTTGAGATCTTTGGGTATAGTTCCTTCTGTTATTCCCCTACAGTTTAATGTTGTTTTGCCTTCGGGAGATGTGTTGTGCCCAACATCTATTGTGTATGCGTGCTCTGTTCAAATCGATGGGCGAGTGGTTTATGCCGATTTGATTGTTATTCCGATGGTTGCGTTTGATATTATTCTTGGCATGGATTGGCTATCAACTTACCGTGCAGTGATTGATTGCATTGCTAAGACGGTGAAATTTGCAGATGATGGCAATAGGGAAGGTTTGTTTTCCAGTACAGGTACTTCGCTGATCTTTCCTTTTATTTCGTGTCTTGAGGCTA
>NW_027355348.1:0-326 GCF_012295235.1 Primulina huaijiensis
GAATCAGTGAACCAAGCTTGGAAAGGACTCCTTGGTCACGTCTTATACATGTTAAGGGAGGGTTCCAATCATAGCTACAGTCCCTAGGACAGCCAAGATTCGACCACACCCTTTTAAACCATCCAATGACAGAAACGTGACCCAAAATCTGTACCCGTGGAGATGTTGCTGTCATCTCTTGGTTTATGCGTGTATGGACTTGAACCATTGAACTAAAAACACCCTAACACATTCTAAATTATGCCTAGAAGCAGCCATGGAAGCCTGGAACCGAGCAACAACCTGAAATCAATAAAACTTAGCAAACTCGTGAAGTTGGAAACAAA
>NW_027355349.1:0-293 GCF_012295235.1 Primulina huaijiensis
ATTACGTTGTGTGTGGTGCGTCGTTTCTTTTGGAATGTTTGGGACATTTTGTGGAGTCAAGTTAGTGCCATGGTGTCCTAAGATGAGTCTCGAGGCGTTGTTCATTGTTTGTGTAATCGAAGTTGGAGAAAATCAGCTTCTAAGTCGCGGGTCCAGTGCACTCGGCGCCCGAGCGGTAATATAGTACCGCCCGAGCGCCACTCTTTCTGTCCGAGGGTAGCGTCCAGTATACCTGGAGCTCGAGCGGTAATATATTACCCCCCGAGCGCGGCCCCATCTGTAGGAAATGTTTG
>NW_027355350.1:0-332 GCF_012295235.1 Primulina huaijiensis
TCATTTTCCTTGTATGGCATTGATAAGTCATCCGTCGATGGTATATATGTACATTTCGGTCAAAATCAGTCACTGTACATGTTAAATGTTGATCAACTTCCGTTATGTGGGTTTAGAAGTGCTAGAAGCACCACCACTACCATATAACTATCAAGCCATAAAAAGAACCACTGATTCATTTTATCAAACATGTGGTGTGCATGTAATTAGAACTAGCTCATTTCTTAGCAACTGGCATCAAAATTCCTTTCCTTTTCTTTCAATCAATGAACCATTACATAACAAGAATATAATCAATGGATTAAAGGAGCTAGGAACAATAACAACATCAT
>NW_027355351.1:0-376 GCF_012295235.1 Primulina huaijiensis
TCACCACATCCTGGCGTGGAGATCCAAGGTCAGCCACGCAATCCAGATAATGAACACTCTCATCGTCCTCAGCCACCGTGACCTCAGGTCGGTCAGAAATAGGGGCCTCCTGATGAGAACTCAAACCGACAGAGGGAGCAGGAACACCTAATCCAAGCTCCTCAGAGCCAACCTCTGTCTTCTGCAAATGAGAAAGAACTCCAAATGAGTTTGAAGCAAGAGGAACATCCCTCGGGAGAGCCTGACGAATAGGCCTCCGTCTCTGTCTACGCCGGGGACCATTGCCATTGACATGAAGCTGGGGCTGTGGTCCCGGGACTATGACAGGGGTTGTACCCCCAGGTGGTGTCTGAGCAGGAGGGGCCTCCGGCTGAGG
>NW_027355352.1:0-1054 GCF_012295235.1 Primulina huaijiensis
ATGATGTCGTGGCAAATTAAGAATTTAAAGTGATGGCGAGTTAAGATAAATTTGATCAGTTAGTTAAGTTATAAGAATAAACCTTGAGTTAGTAAATTTTTGGGAACATAAGTTTGGTACGTCACAAGTTTAGGTCATGATCTCAACAGTTAAGATTATACCTTGTAAAAAAAATAAATAAATAAAATAAAATAAAATAAAATTTGGAAAATTGGGTACGATGATGGTTAGTTTAATTGATAGACGCGCGTAAGAGGTGAGGTAGACACCTTGTCTTGAGAAATTTTGGAAGTCATTAACAAACTTGAGACTAAGCGGATATGTGTATTGGAATTATTTTATCCAAATCCATTTGGATTAGGTAAGTTTGAATTTCAAATTTATGAGATATTGGTTCAGACGGAAATTTTTGGGTGAAACAAAAACAAAAGGGAATTAGTTGTGTTCAACATAAGTTATCAATGAATGAATATTAAGATTATTATTGACTAAGAAATCTAAATTTTTGATATGGGAATTCTAGAATTCTATGGGTTATAAGTGAAGTTGATTTATTAGAGTTAGTCCAACATTAACGGGGGATAAATTATTAAGTTTTTACGCTTGTATTAATAAAGCATTGAGGATACGTAAGAATGCGATATTCGTTCCAATGAGGAAAGTCCAAGGGTCTTAGGCCTCAACTATATTGTAATTAGGATTTGAAGGACTTTAAAATATAGGTAGGAGATTGATATGATATATTTTGGGTTTTATGGATTAACGTTACTCGAGGATTAAGATTTGCAACTATTTTATATTTGAGATGTATTTGTAAATAGTAGAGTTACGTAAGTTTGGTGCCGTAATATAAACATCTGATTCAAGGATCTTAGACTAATCTTGTTATGAGGTTGAGATAAGGTTTAATTTTTAAGTGTATCACCGAAGATAGAAGTCGGTCAGTTAATTTTGGGACTAATGTTTCCTAAGTTGATGTGCATAAATACTAATGTAATAGGTCAATGAGTATTACGGGTATAGTATAAGTACAGTAAGATATGATAAAGTGTGG
>NW_027355353.1:0-221 GCF_012295235.1 Primulina huaijiensis
GTTCATGATTTTCGTCCATATACATAATCATCAAGATTTCAAAAATATAAGTTGCCAAAATAATTGAAATTCTAAACTAGGAAAAAGATCTGCGCCACGCGCATATGCGCGCCCCGACTCGCGCATATGCGCGCAAGTCTCTGCCTATGTCGCGCATATGCGCAAGACTAGGCGCGCCCTAGTCTTGCGCATATGCGCGAAGCCCACTGTTAAAATCTTCG
>NW_027355354.1:0-711 GCF_012295235.1 Primulina huaijiensis
TAAATTCCCAAAATGGAAGTTTTAAGATAGACATATGGATTCGAATAGTATATCGAGAGGATTTCAGATCAGTTGACGGAACCGAATTCGGAGTTTCCTACGAAAAAAATCGAAGGACGTATGTTGGCGGGTTGACTCGCTGACTCGGCCGAGTTGACTCGCCGGGTTGACTCGCCGGAGTATGGTCGGAGCAAACGAGTAGGACGGCGACGGGGTGAGGGTCACGGAACCGGTGGTTGCACGGCCAGAATTCGTCGGAAAACTACTTAATTTGGCCGGAACTTGCTCAAAATCGGCGGACTCACTTGAATTTGGGCGTTTTCGATCGGTTAATCCGATCATGAAATTGATTGGTGGTAAAAGTTATCCATGCATCGTATATTGTTTGAGTAAATTTAATTGAAAATCGGAGTAGGATTGGTAGGGTAATTGGACGAAATACTTTTCGGGTTAGGGTTCATGTGCCAATTTCGTAGATCTGAAATTCCGGTCTCACACGAACACGAAATCTAAAATTGTTTGAGGGCTTTTCTTCGTCTCATCGAGGCGGTTCGGGAACTGGTCGCCGATCGAAGAAAGGTTACCGGAGACGGCCGGAATCGGAGGAAACGCGGCGCGCGCGTAAGGCCCTGTTTGGCCGATTTTTTTCCGAAATTTTATTTATTATTTTTTTTTTTGAAAATTCGATTTTTCCTACTCGGATTATGAACC
>NW_027355355.1:0-5003 GCF_012295235.1 Primulina huaijiensis
ACCTGGTATCAACTCGATGCTGAAGTCTGTCTCTCGAAGCGGAGGAAATCCAGAAATCTCATCTGGAAAGACGTCAGCAAACTCACACACCACTGGCAGATCAGCCAACGATGGACTCGATTTCAGTAAATCAACTGAATATAGACATGGAATTCTTCCGCTCTTTTCTGCAATAATCGAGTCATCGACATAACAGATATCAAAGGAATTCTGGCTCGAGAACCCTTACAGTAAAATCTCCACTCCTCAGCCATATCTGGTCTGAATCGTACAATTTTGTGGAAACTGTCAACGGTCGTTCTGTACTTGGTTAGCATATCTATACCTATAATACAATCAAAAGCAGACCCCAAGTACAATACAATCTAACTCAATCTCATGTCCGTCATACTGTAGCATACCATATTTAACCGAAGTCACGGATATCAAACCTTTCCCCAAAGGAGAAGAGACAGATACTACAGCAGACAAAAACTCAACAGGCAATGTATGACTCAATGCAAATCGTTTAGAAGAAAATGTATGTGAAGCATCAATCAGTACGTAAGCAGGATAACCACATAAAGAACAGTTACCTGCAACAACATCATCTGGTGCTTCCTGAGCCTGTTCCTCTATCAAAGCAAATACTCTGGCCTGCTGTCTAGGAGGTTGTCCTACTGTCTGGCTTCCTCCAGGCCTCTGCTGTGACTGAGATGGTGCTGGCTGAAATGAGTGGACAGCAGCTGATCGTCTACTCGACTGTGCCGCTGATCCGACTGATTCGGCTCCCTGGGATCATTGGGAACCTCGTTGTGGACATACTCTGTCAAAATGTCCCGGTTGTTTACAGAAGTGGCAACTACCAAGTACTCTTTGGCATTGCTCAGTGGAATGTCTCCCTCCACGTGTTCCGCAGTAAACTCCGGTATAACTCGGGCTCTGTCTGGAACCACTTGAGCTAGAAGAACTACCGCCAGACTTCTTGAACTGTTTCCCTCTGGCCTTCAAAAATTCTTTCTTTCCACCACTGCTGCTACCACTGTCAAATCTGGGAGGTGGTTGTTGTGGTCCCGGTGCTGGAGGAACATATACGGCTCCTCTCTGCCTCATCAGGCCAGCTTCAGCTCCCTTTGCTCTATTCATAGCATCAGCAAAGTTATTCGGTCGCCCTGTGTTCACCAGAGTAAAAATCTCGGGATTCAAGCCATTGATGAACTGATCAGCAACGGCTTCTTCATTGTCAGCCACGTGTGGGGCAAATTTCAACAAGGTAGAGAACTTGGTCACATATTCTTCAATATTCAACTGACCCTGTCTCAAATTGGCAACCTCCGCCCCCTTGTCTCTCCTGTACGACACTGGGAAAAATCTTTGATAAAACTCAGTTTTAAATACATTCCAAGTGATAGTCGTACCTCGATGCTCCAAGGCCTTCTTTATCGTAATCCACCAGTTCTTTGCAACATCATGCAACTGGTGCCCAATCAGTTTAACTCGGCGCTCATCACTGTACTCCAGTGGGTCAAACAGCATCTCGATGTCATCTAGCCAAGTCTCACATTCAACTGATGTCTCAGTACCCTTCAGAGTTGGTGGTTTTAAAGACTGAAACCTTTTCAATAACGTTTCCATCGGAGTCGCTGTCACATCCATTAGAGGATTCGATGTGCTACCCTGTTCTTGTATTTTTCTAGGAGGCATATCTGAATATCAAAAGGATTAGTAACCCAATCCAACAGACCTGTTTCAATTCAGTTCCCCCTCCGATCATCTTACTACTGATCGAGAATCGGTTCAGATTCATTCTCAATAACACATGCTTTAAATCAAATCAGATAATCAATAACATGTATTATATAAAACAGTAAATCATGCTAGCAATCACAAGCAAGGAAAGAAAACGCATTCTACCCCGCTCACTAGCTTCTATCTCAGTCTCAAGGATCTATCGCTCTGATACCACCTAGGATCAAATATAACAACTAAGTAATGTGGGACATAACATTTTTTTTTATACAAGATATACAAGTGCGGAAACGTAAGGTAATCAATTCTAATACACATATACATCTAATGGTACAAATCCTGTACACCATTTATTTATTTCAGCAAAAGTTTAGTTACTAGATCAAGTACTAAACCACTCTACTCTAAGTCCGGATCTCCACGCTAATCATGAATCTCTCATCCTCTTCCTGCTCCAGGTCCTGCCCCACCTGTTGTCATGCACACATACAAAACAAGACAACAGCCGGATAACTCCGGTGAGAAATACATCCCAGTATAAACAATGTAGACATGCAATCATATAAAAACATATATCAAGGCATATAACAACTATCATTAACATGTAGCACATCAACAAACATGAATGATATAAAACTGTAAATCAACTAGTCATCTCAGACTCGACTCAATCGACGCGTCATCTCAGACTCGACTNAAAGTATGTGATTTAGGGAAACTCGAGTCAAACCTCACTCGAGTTGTGCAATCCCAACTCAACATTAATTTATACCTTTCACTCTGTTACTCTGACTAAGTCGAAGCCTCTGATTCAAAGCCTGTTAATATCAATCTGGCCATCACAATATATGGTATCAATACACCACTCAATCAATACTGGATATAATCAGAATTCAATCAAATTCCGTTTTAACCGCATAACGTCATAATCTCAATGTACCCAGCAATACCATATCAATCAGATATCAATCCCAACACATCATAATCGATAACAAATCAATTCTAATATCAAATCAACTCCAAAATTCATAACAATTTCATATGGTATTTGCTCCTCAATCCAGTTTTGATTATACGATGTCTAACATGTCAAGAACATCATATAGGAATCATATCAGATTCTGACAATACCATAATTTCAAATCATATCAAAACGTAGCAAAAGTTACGTCCAGTTGTAGTCTACGTCGATAGGAACACAGTACCGCAGTCAGATGCAAAATCAGACGGGCGGATCGAAATCTAAAGGCGTAAGAATTTCTTCACTTTCCTCGGCCCTTTTCTCTGAACCTTTTCTCGATTCTTTCTGATGCCTTCTGAAGGAATTGAAGGATCTATATATATATATATATATCCCACTTGCATGTCAATGAAACGTGTCTTATTCTCATGTATTTCAGGCGGCGCTCGGGCGGTTGAAATTTACCTCTCGGGCGCGGCACTTTCTGTCCGAGCCTTCCATGGTTATCCATTGGCGCTCGGACGATAATATTCTACCGCTCGGGCGCCAGACGTTCTGTCCGAGTGATAACCTTATGGTGCACTGGCGCTCGGGCGGTTCTTTTCTACCGCTCGGGCGCCAGATGTTCTGTCCAACATCTTAACTTATAATGCACCGACGCCCGGCTTCTCCACTTAAGTTCCTACTCTGGCTCCTGAAATCTTAATTCTGTCAATTAATCAACGTCTGATTACAGTGATTAAATCTCGGGCATTACATTTCTCCCCCACTAAGATACGATTTCATCCCCAAAATCATAGGCGATCAGATCATATCAATAAGAAAGTATAACAGAAACTAAACAGGAACCCATATCAACGAAATAACTCTGGGAATCTCTGTCTCATATCAGACTCAGTCTCCCAGGTAGCTTTTCAATGCCATGACGGTTCCACTGAACTTTCACAAGCGGAATAGTTTTTTTTTCTGAGCTATTTTTCCTCCCGATCAAGAATCTGGATCGGTTTGTCGAAATAGCCCAATGTCTCATCCAATTCGGCCTCATCTGGCTGAATAACATGTGAAGCATCAGGTGAATATCTTCGCAACAACGATACATGAAAAACATCATGTATCCCAGATAATGAAGGCGGTAAAGCGAGTCGATAGGCACGATCTCCTATCTACTCAAAAATCTCATACGGCCCAATATAGCGTGGAGACAGTTTCCCTTTCTTGCCAAATCTGACAACTCCCCTGAAAGGTGAAATCTTCAAAAATACTCGGTCTCCTGCCTCAAATACCAACGGTCTACGTCGAACATTGGCATATTTGGCATGTCTCTCTTGAGATGCTTTCATTCTTTTCTGAATCAGTTTCACTTTTCAGTCATATCTCCGATTATGTCAGGTTCAATATCAGGAACCTCAGAGATATTATCCCAATAAAGAGGGGATCCACATTTCTTTCTGTACAACGCTTCGAAACGAGCCATCTCAATACTCGTCTGATAGCTGATGTTGTACGAAAAATCACAAAGTGGCAATGCATCTTGCCATCCAGTGCTAAAATCAAGCTCTATCGCTCTCAGCATATCTTCTAATGTTTGGATAGTCCGCTTCGACTGTCCGTCAGTCTGTGGATGATATGCGGTACTAAGATGTAACTTCTTACCTCGAGCCTGCTGTAAATGCTGCCAAAAGTACGATGTGAACTGAGGATCACGGTCTGATACTATCGACTTTGGCACTCTGTGCAATCTAACCACCTTTCTGACATAAATCTCGGCCATTTGGTCATGTCGGTACGTCATCTGGTACGAAATAAGACATGCAGATTCGGTCATTCTGTCAATCACGACCCAAATCGCATCATAACCTCGGGAGGATCTCGGTAGCTTCGTCACGAAGTCCATGGAAATGTGATCCCATTTCCATTCAGGAATGGATAAGCTCTGTAATGATCCTCCGGGTTTCCTTCTCTCAGCCTTCACCTATTGGCAATTCATACGTTTGGCGACAAATTCAGCAATAGCAGCTTTCATTGGTTTCCACCGAAACTGTCTTTCCAAATTATTGTACATCTTTCTGCCACCAGAATGAATACTGAATCGACTGCTGTGCGCTTCTGACAATATTTGTCGTTTCAAATCCGAAACATTCGGCACAATTAGACGATTATTCACATACAGAACATTATCACGAACCTGATCCTCGGATCGATGTCCTGCTCTGACCATCTTTATCGATTTCTGTTCATTTTGATCACCTTTCTGGGGCTTCTTTAATCATCAAAATCAGCTCTGGTTTGGCTTGAACCATATATAATCTCAATG
>NW_027355356.1:0-253 GCF_012295235.1 Primulina huaijiensis
GCCAAGGCCAACATTGAGAAGAAGAATGAGCAATACACCAAGCAATCCAACAAGGGGAAGAAAAAAGTGGTGTTTGAAAAGGGTGATTGGGTATGGCTACACTTGAGGAAGGAAAGGTTTCCTGAGAGGCGACGTTCCAAGCTACTACCGAGGGGTGATGGGCCATTTCAAGTCCTCGAAAGGATCGATGACAATGTCTACAAACTTGATGTAATATCCAAGCCTGGTAAACGGTACGGTTTAAGATTTTGTA
>NW_027355357.1:0-828 GCF_012295235.1 Primulina huaijiensis
TCATATGTGTATTTTGAGATCCCACACTTTCCCTTGGTGGTTCCTATGAAGATGACCAAGTTATAGCAGGTGTTTCACCTCCTGCTGTGTTCATCTTTAGATCTACAACTTTGAGATTTGCGAAAGATTCTGCAAGCTCTTGTAGATCCTCTAGACCAATCCTTTCTAACGTTGTCATCAGATTAATTTCTTTTCTGAGACAGACTTTATTAGATTGATCATATTTTCTTCTTCAGTTAAAGGTTTTGACACCACTCTGGCTTTCCCTTGTTGATGTAACAAAGGTTCAGAACCAAATGATGGTGGTAACCAACCTCCTGAAGTTCTTTTACTAGAACTAGGTTGTTGTTCTAGTTTTTGAATTCTTGTTTGAATATCCTTTAATATTCCAAGAATTTCTTCCTGGTTTTCAAAGATTTTTTCAACTCGTTGCGGTACAAAGTATAGCATATTGCCATAGTTTTGTACTGTTTTCTGAATTTCTCTAAGATCTAAAGAAAGCTTAGAAGAATCTGGTACAATTTTCATAAACTTATTAGATTGAATCATAAGTTTACCTGAGGGTGCTGAGGCTTCCCTTTCTGCTCTGGATATTTAACAATAGTTAAATGTTCTTGTGTATATTCCAAAATATTGGAATAATCCTTGTAAATTATTTTTCTCGAACCTAAGTTCGGATTCATAATTTTCGAAATTCTCCTCCTCAAACATTTTGTTTCTTTATAACAATAAATTTTGTGTTTGAAATAAATCAACCTTAAGCTCTGATACCATTTTTGAAGCGCGAGGATCAATTAAAATTACAATTAGGTAATAAGGGTACTCTTG
>NW_027355358.1:0-613 GCF_012295235.1 Primulina huaijiensis
TACTTGTTTGAGACGATGATTCTCGTTCCTATACTGTCAAATACAACAATAAACCCATCACTATGTACATACTAGGTGAAAATCACTCCTCTACAAGTAGAACAACTAAAGGAGAAGAAAACTTACACCCTTAGGAAGCTCTTGGGATGGAGAACTAAGTTATAACCTCAAAATGATGAAGGAATGAATAAAGAAGCTTTTGGGAGAAAGAAATCTTGTTTCCCTCGAGTTCTTGCTGGTAAAGTGGAGAACAAATGGTTGGAATGGCTTAGAAATTCGATACTTATCTTTTCTCATGCAAGGCGGCACTCGGGTGGTCATTTTCTACCGCCCGGGCGTGGAATGTTCTGTACAATTGCTAGGCTCGAAATGCACCGGCGCTCGGGCGGTAATTTTTGTACCGCTCGAGCGCGACGTCAAAGTTCGCTCCAGAAACGTCTCTTCCGTTCATAATCTGAAAAAGTGGTAAACATGAAAGTTGTAGCTCTATGTCTTGGCTTGAATGTCCAATTGGTTTCAGGTCATTTGGAGGTCTGAGTAAAAATTTATTCTCAATCTACCAAAATGAGTCATTGTAGGAATGACGATACACGCGACACACTTCGGGGCACAT
>NW_027355359.1:0-1735 GCF_012295235.1 Primulina huaijiensis
ATTGCTTGCTTCAGTGGGAGACCAGAATACTCAACTTCAATTACTCCTTGTACTTGTCCGTAATACTCTGTACACTCTCCACGTTTGTACTGACCGCTAACTTGAATGCCTGAGTTGTTTGTTGCTTTATAAGTTGTATCATTAACCGTGTGAAAGTTGAAACCATTGACATTATATCCTCGATACGTATTGACCTTTTGAAATGGACCTGCTGCAACCTGTTTTATCATTGGAGACAGATTCTGCGCTCTGCAATTCAGCCTACATTGATAAATATATTACAAGAAAAATTAAACTTTCACTTATCGAGTTATTGTCCACAAATTTAAATAGTTAGAAAATATTTACTTACTTAATTCTTGAACCACCCGAATATATTGGTATGCAACAAGGAGTCAATATTAGCGTCATTCAAGTGTGGATTCTCTCTGTGCAAGTAGTCTTCGTACATTCTGTTCATGAAACTTGTATTAAGTTTGAGCGAAAATTTTATTAACATTTTAATTTAAATAATTACCTGACAAATGGCGTGATTTCCTCGCAATTCAGTAAAATATATGTGGCAAGTTCTTGATATTCATCAGCAGTTAGCCATCTAGACCTTCCCGCTCCAATCTTTCGTCCTCGACTGCGAAAAATAGACAACATCTCTGTGCTTCCAGTGTCTTCGTAAGTTGCTTGATGTTGTCTACGTTTTCGTCCCCTAGCTGTCGATGTCTCAGTGAAGTAGTACTGACAGAATATTGACGCCTCCTTAACCAAGTAGGCATTGCATATCGAACCCTCAACCCGTGCCTTATTACGAACTGTGTTCTTCAGCTTTCTAAGAAATCTTTCGAACGGATACATCCACCTAAATTGAACAGGACCTGCGATGCGAGCTTCGAAAGGTAGATGCACACATAAATGTTCCATGGAGTCGAAAAAGCTAGGGGGAAAATCTTTTCTAACTTGCACAAAATGAGGACAATATCATCATTTAAACGCATCATATCACTTTGTTTGATGTTTCTGGATGTTAAGTCCGCGAAGAAAAGGCTTATCTCTGTCAATACTTCCCAAACATGACGTGGTAACAACTCCCTGAATGCAACAGGAATCAAACGTTGCATGAACACATGGCAGTCATGACTTTTCATCCCAAACATTCGCAATTTCTGCATGTCCACACAACGTGCCATTTTGGAGACATAACCATCACAAAATTTAACATCCTTAAGCCAACCGAATAAAACTTGTCGGCCTCTCCTGTCAAGAGTGTACGCTGCTTTAAGATATTGACCTGTCTCTCCGTCGGGATGTAACTCTGGTCTTATATTCATTTGGACGAGATCTGCCCTTGTTTTTGCGTTATCTTTTGTGCGTCCTTGTATGTTACAAACAGTGTTGAAGACATTGTCGAAAACATTTTTCTCAACATGCATCACATCCATGCATGTCGTATGTCTGCACACCGGAACATGCATCACATCCTGTCAAGAGTGTACGCTGCTTTAGGATATTCGAATGCATGTCGTATGTCTGCACACCGGAACACCACAGTGATTGGAGTTCTGCAATTAACGGTTGAAGAAATACGTCGAGTTTGTCTTTCGGGTTATGTGGCCCAGGTACAATCACCGTCAAGAACATGTATTCCTCTTTCATGTACATCCAAGGGGGTAAGTTGTATGGCGTGACAATAACATGTCATGATGAATATTGCTGACCACTTTGACCAAAAGGTTGAAATCCA
>NW_027355360.1:0-6435 GCF_012295235.1 Primulina huaijiensis
TGAAAAATATTCAATTTATTTTGATGTCATTTTCGTAGATAAGTTCAAAAATAATGAATTAATTTTAAGAGCAAAATGGTAAATAGTGACATATCATTTTCATATGAAGTTCAAATGATTTGAGATTTGGATATGACGTATAAAACTCAAAGATATAGAAGTTTCATATTTTGAGTTTTGGAAAATTGAATCGTTTGACCGGTCCAAAATGATATACTGATGTTAAAATATCAATGACAATTTCGTAATTAAGTTGAAAAATACTTGATTTAAACTTGATGGTATTTTCGTAATTATTCGATGGTATTTTCGTTATTATGGGATGACATTTTCGTAATTATTTGATGGCATTTTCGTAATTATCTGATGACAAGGATGGCAATTTCGTAAATAATATAATATAATATTAAAAAAAAGAGAAAAGAAGATAAATTTGAAACGAAAGAATGAATTACATTCATCCTTCACAGAGGAGGAAACCGAGAGAAGAGAGGGAAAAGAAATAGAGTTTTCAATTTTTCTTTTCGATCGTGCGACTTATCGGTTTATCCACTCGACGAACCGACTTCAGTTCTGGGATCGTTGACACGAGGTCTTCGATTTGAGGTATAAATTTTATATTTTTGTTGATGTTTGAAATTCGTCGATTTTTGGAATAAATCCGATAAATTGTTAAATCATACTTAAATTGAAGATTATTGAATAGTGTATGATTTTAACGAAGTAGAGAAGATTATAGTGATGTTATTTTGAATTATTCCTAATTTATTATAATTAGGAAATTTTAATCATTGGATTGAGATTGGAGTATTATTTGTCAGTTATTATTAATTCTGATAAATATATGCGGTAGAATAACCGACAAGGCTAAGTTTTGAAGTCGGAATTGAATTATGCTATGATTTGAATTTGATATGAATTTTAAAGTTTCAAAAGATATTTGAAACCTCTATTGTTGATATTGAATGAAATTATGGATTGAAAAGAATGTGTTATTGATGTAGATAGAGTTTCTATACTGAAATCTTAAAGCTACATCGACTGGAACGAAGAATTGAGGTATGTTGCGACCGGGTAACATACGACAGGTATCTGTGTTATATGATATATGTTTGATTGATTGGATTGAGATTACATGTCTATATGCCTTATTTGTTGAATTTATGTGGCATACATGACATGCACGTTGAGCTATGNTTCAACAAATAAGGCATATAGACATGTAATCTCAATCCAATCAATCAAACATATATCATATAATACAGATACCTGTCGTATGTTACCCGGTCGCAACATACCTCAATTCTTCGTTCCAGTCGATGTAGCTTTAAGATTTCAGTATAGAAACTCTATCTACATCAATAACACATTCTTTTCAATCCATAATTTCATTCAATATCAACAATAGAGGTTTCAAATATCTTTTGAAACTTTAAAATTCANTATATACCGGGGCATGTCACGAGGATATGATTTATTGTTGTATGAGTTGTTTTGATTATGTGTGGGCAGATTTTATGAAGTGAGATGAAATATTATTTTTAGTATTCAAATAATATATTTTGGGCTCATTGTAAAGAAATTTTAAACTCGTTTTTCGTTGTAATTAATTAACCCTAATCAAATTGCATTGTAATAACGATTAGGAGCTAAGGGTCCCACATTAGGTTAAAATGAAGATTTTATTAATTTGATAAACTAAATAATTTATATTGAAAACCTTGCAGAAAAGCTGTATTTGGTATTTTTAGTGAAATTTTTCTTTACCATTTTTATAATTATTTAATGATTAAGATTAAAAAAAAATTTGATTGATAAAAACTTTTCAGTATCCCCTTATCCTAACATGGAAGTAAATGTTAATGGTATTTCATGTTCTTAGAGTTGAACCACCAAAGAAAAATTCTTCGTACGATTTTAATTACATTCAATTTTACGAACCTTCTTACAAATATATCAAAGAGATGGGTGTTTGGCTAAAGTAGAAATACCCAAGTCAAATCATATAAAAGTTGGTTAAAAAATAACTGATTGAATTTATATTGGATGTAAAATATATAGGTTTTGGTGCACAAATATGATATTCTTGACATTGAGTCAATGAATGCTATATAATTTTTTTATGATGTTTTACCTATAATAGAAAGGAAAGACGAGATTACAACTGAGGAAAATAACGAAAGTGATGAAAGATCTAGACGTAGTAAGAGGTCTAGAAAAAAAATCAGTTGGTCCTAAATTTCTGATTTATATGTTGGAAATTGAACCAAAGAATATAAATGAAACTTTGAGTAGTCCCCAGACTCCATTTTGGAATAAAGAAATCAATAATGAGATATATTTCATTATGCAAACAATATAGATAGAAAACCGATTAATAGATTAATAATAATGCCCATCGCACTGATTAAAAATTAAAAGCAACATGAGAATTCGTCGTGTAGCAATTGAAGCTAGGCAGAGGTGTTTTGTGTGTAGGGAACACGTTTATCTCGTCACTGCTTTCAATTCACTACATTCCACCAACTTTCTCAACTGCATGTTAATATTACACTTCATAAATACTTATATATATATACATTAATGTATTTTTAACTTATACATCGAAAAAAGCATTTCAATTTTCAGATTGTGTATCATCTTGATATGAAGAAAAAGGATATGCAGCAACATCTTTCCATCTCTTTAGCAAAAGATAATTTTTATTTTTATTTTTTGACATGAATGGTTTTTATTTTTGATCGAATTAAATATTAGAAAATCTTCCATATTATTATAATATATATATATATAGTAAATTATATTTTTTTAAATAGAAAATGGAAAAAAAATAATGATTCTATAATTTTTTTTTTATTCAAAAGAATGAGTACTCTTAGTCAAACTGATCGTGTGGCCAGAATTTCACCAATTGAATCGGATGGGTCCCAAGAGTATGGAGTGGAGTCATGTCATTTACTTTGGCGTGACTCCAGGTGAGTATAGCGTGATTCTCCATTGCTCAAATCCCCAAACGGCAGCTTAAGGTACATCCGTACGCCCTCACGGCCAATTTTTTGGGTAAAATTTTTTTAGCAACATATATCGAGTTTATTTATATTTATTATGAAAAATAATATTTTTAAAATTAAATTTAATATTTTTAAATGAGTTGGGTGAGATTGAACATCCGTGTCACAAATTGATTCGTAAGGGAGTCTCAAAAAAACATTTGTGTATGTTTTTTTTAAAAAAAAGAAAAAAAAATTCAATTTGAGTAGTCATTATTATAAAAAATTCCTTATAATTACATTTTTATTTTCATTTAAATATAAATCAAATAAATTATAAAAAATATTATACAAGCACATAACGCGTGCATCGGCATACTAGTTATTATTATTTTTCATAAGACAATAATAACAAAAAAAACCTTCAAATGTGCTTCAAACACAATATTCTCCATGAGTTTCAATAGCTCGTGTTCTAAGAATGTTTACACCAATGAATTAAATCGAATTTGATTAATAATCAAGCGGAAAACACTCGAAATAATCCTTCGTTAAGAAAAACTGATTGTTTTTATATATTGTGCAACTAAATAACTGAAAATTAAGAGAATCAGTTGTTGGCATATATCAGTTCAATCATGATGGAAACTGAACCGACGTATGCTCTAAGTGATCAAATCAGTTTGAAAACAATAGTTAAACAATTAAATACACAAGATATATTTATGGATGTTCGGAGACTTCAACCGCTCTTATGTCACTCTTTCTACCTCCTCGGGTATGATATACTTGAAGACTTTGATTTATACAAACCTTTGTACAAACACACTCAGTTTAGGACTTACTCTACTGCCTTAACTGAACTCTTAGTCTAGACTGAAGGCAGCACCTTCCAGCCAACACTTGTTTAACGTCTTTGTGTGAAAGACTACATACACAAGTTTATTGTCTTTGTGCAAGACTCACTCAGCTATTCAATAAGCTCCAATCTCTGATTTATGTGAGTGATTGTGCGTGCGTGTGTGAGAACTGAACAATGAATACCACACAAAGGTGTTCTCACACACTGAGGGAAATATGACTTCTATACTAAGCTGATAACACGTTGAAGTGTTTCCTCTCTTCTTCACACACTTGTTCTATGTATTGGTCTTCACTGATCTTCTATTTATAGGCGGAAAACTGATCGTACAGTGAGAATCAATAATTATATCCATTGCAGTTTGAATGTGTTCCTTGAGATTCATGTCTGGAATTTTTCGACGTCTATGCTGGAACATTTTGTCTTTAAGTGTTGCTGCAACGTCCATTATTGTACATTGATCTTACAGTTGCTTTTGTATTGTTGTGCGTAGCTGGAATCCACTTAGGTAAGCTTGTCTTGATGTGCAACTGATTGATTCCTAACTGATGATCCTAACTGGTCATCTGAACTGATTTTCAGTTGGGCTGGTGAAATTAGTTGACTCATTAGTTGAACTGATTTCACTCTTTCATTTGAACTGGTCAGCTGGGCTCTTCATCAATTGAGCACTTCATCAGCTGTCGGGTTTTTGAAGGTCTTCCGCTGAACTGCCTGTCAGCTGGACAATTAGTGGAACTGGTATTGGATACTTCAGTTGGATTGATTCAGTTTGGGCAATCAGGTTGCACTTTTAGTTGTTTCCCGAAAGCTTCAGTTTTGGCTCGGTTAACTGATCGGTTCGAATCCTGATCAGTTGCAGTTTCCTGCGCAGTTCGATAAATCATTAGAAACAAAATAACAAGTTTTGCTAACATCAAAATCAAAATTGCAAACATTAAATGTTCCAACAATCTCTTCTTTTTTGATGATCACAAAACTTGAGCTATTAAAACGATTTTAAAATAAAAATAAAAATTTAAAATTTAACTAATTCTCCCTCTTTGTGAGAATTTAAAACATTTAAGATAATAAAAAAAAGTCAATTTGAGGGATAAGAAAACTCTCCTTTAAAAACTGAATTAAAAACTCCCCTGCAAAAATATAATCGTTTATGCGTTTAATTAAGTTTTAGCATCATTCAAGCAGTTTAAGCTACAAATCTTGATATAACAGTTCAGTTACATGAAAGATAACTGGATAAACATGATGTTTATTTAATAAAATATGCGCCCCTTGTATCATACATTTATGTACACCAGAAGTGTAAGGGAAATTGCTACTACAATAGCAAACTTTAAATAACATCAAATATCAATTAGTTTTTACACAAGAGAACTATATATACTAACAACTGGCAGCCTTGAATGCTTTGAATGGTGCATCGATCTTGAGTATCTTTGCCAGAAGAGCATTTAATTTGACTTGAACTTGATCTCTTTGCTAGCTAAATGGTCGAGCTGACTCAAAACTGGACTCAACTGAAGCTGAACCGCATTGACCATCTTATCTGATCTGATATGGCAATGAAGCGGCGGTATACTGCTGGTGATTAAACTCCACTTTAGTCATCCAACATCTCAACATAGCTGGGTTTCGTTTATTGATCAGCTAAAATGGTAGATTGACAGCTGAAATCTTGTCCACTGAATCAGCTTAGCTAATCCGCTGATAGCTTGGACTCAACACCCTGTAGGCTGCTATATCAATAAAATTAATGAGTCGAGAGAAGTGACGATAATGTTAGTTGCAAAGCCAAAACATTCTTCTTTCTCCCAGTAAACTCATATAAAATTTTTAAGAGGATTTTAAAATCCATTTTAAATATCATTTTAAAAAAAATTTTAAAACATCAGCTTTCAAATGTTTTTCTTAGAACAGTTAGCTCTGATACCATTTGAAGGATCGGTTCGGGCACCTTTGAAGGTGTTTCTAACACAATATTCTCCATGAGCTTCAATAGATCGTGTTCTAAGAATATTTACACCGATTAATTAAATCGAGTTTGATTAATAATCAAGTGGAAAACACTTGAAGTAATATTTCATTAAGAAAAACTGATTGTTGTTATATATTGTGCAACTGAATAACTGAAAATTAAGAGAATCAGCTGTTGGCATATATCAGTTTAGTTATGATGGAAACTAAACTGATGGATGCTCTAATTGATCAAATCAGTTTGAAAAAATTAGTTAAACAGTTAAATACACAAGATATGTTTATGGATGTTCGGAGACTTCAACTGCTTCTACGCCCCCCCTTTTACCTCTTCGGGTATGATATACTTGAAGACTTTGATTTACACAAACCCTTGTACAAACCCACTCAGCTTAGGACTTACTCGACTGCCTTAACTGAACTCCTAGTCTAGACTGAAGGCAGCACCTTTCAGCCAACACTTGTTTAACGGCTTTGTGTGAAAAACTAAATACACAAGTTTATTGTCTTTGTGCAAGACTCACTCATCTATTCAATAAGCTCAACTCTCTAATTTATGAGAGTGATTACGTGTGCGTGTGTGAGAACTGAACAATGAATATCACA
>NW_027355361.1:0-783 GCF_012295235.1 Primulina huaijiensis
GAAAAATTTTATTTTTCTGCTAAGGCATCGCCTAGCAGAGGAGTTTGAGGGTGATGGTTGGAGAAAAATTTCATTTTCCTGCTAAGGCATCGCCTCGCAGAGGAGTTAGAGGGTGATGGTTGGAGAAAAATTTCATTTTCCTGCGAAGGCATCGCCTAGCAGGGGAGTTAGAGGGTGTTGGTTGGAGAAAAATTTTATTTTTCTGCTAAGGCATCGCCTAGCAGAGGAGTTAGAGAGTGGAAGAGAAGAATTAAATTTTCTTGTTAAGGCATCGCCTAGCAGATGAGAAGATTGGATGATGAGAAATACATTTTTCTGCTAAGGCCCGGCTTAGCAGAGGAGTTAGAGGGTGGAGGTGTTGAATTTTTATTTTCCTGCTAAGGTATCACCTAGCAGAGGAGTTAGAAGGTGGAGGTGATAAATTTTTATTTCCTGCTAAGGCATCGGCTAGCGGAGGTGCAGAGCTGGAGTGGAGAAAAATTAAATTTTCCTGCTAAGGCCCGACTTAGCAGAGGAGTTAGAGGGTGGAGGTGTTAAATTTTTATCTTCCTGCTAACGTATCACATAGCAGAGGAGTTAGAGGGTGGATGTGAGGAATTTTTATTTTCCTACTAATGGATCGCGTAGCAGAGGAGTTAGAGGGTGGAGGTGTTGAATTTTTATTTTCCTGCTAAGATATCACCTAGCAGAGGAGTTATAGGGTGGAGGTGGTGAATTTTTATTTTCCTGCTAAGGCAATGCCTAGCGGAGGTGCAGAGTTGGAGTGGAGAAAAATTAAATTTT
>NW_027355362.1:0-640 GCF_012295235.1 Primulina huaijiensis
CGAGCCTGCTGTCTAGGTGGCTGTCCTGCCCTATGGCTACCACTCAGTTTGTTCTGATCTGACCGGTTTGATTGCTGATAGGAATGAACTGTAGGGGTCTGACGATTCTGATGAGGCGTCTGTCTTGATGATCCCCCACTCTGAGATATATCACTGCCATGGTTAGGACACACTCTAGCATAGTGTCCCACCTGGTTACACAAGTGACAAGCTCCCGAGACTCCTCTACACTGATTGATATAATGTCTACCACCACACTAACCACAAATCGGACCTGAATAACCAGTACTCTGAACTGATCCAGACTGTCTCGATCCACTAGAACTCGAAAAATTACTACCATGCCTCTTAAATTGCTTGCCTCTAGCCCGAAACTGCTCTCTTATGTTACCACTGTACCGCCACTATTACCCTATCTGAACTGCTGTCGATATTGTGGCTGTTGGGGTCGTTGCATCTGAGAACCTCTCTGCCTAATGATTAAGCTTTCAGCTCCTTTGGCTCGATCAAGAGCCTCAGCAAAAGTGTTAGGCCTTCCGGTATTAACCAAGGTAAAGATATCGGCGTTAAGACAATTTATGAAATGATCGGCCTCAGCTTCTTCATCAGATGCTACATGAGGAGCAAATCTCAGTAAATT
>NW_027355363.1:0-304 GCF_012295235.1 Primulina huaijiensis
CGTCAATACTAAAACCCAAAAGTCAACATAGTCCAACTCCACCACGAAACCAACATTCGTTGAATTCAAATAATTTTTCATTTCATATCATAACACGTATAAAAATTCCAAAGCATATAAAACATATATCCTCAAAATGCTATTAAACATGTGACGTAAACATATAATTCATATAATTATGCAGGTAACATCATAAAATCATATAAAGCAAGTAAACTTACAGATTGAGGCTTGACGACTGATCTTTCTGGCGCTGATCGTGGCACAACCCTTTACAGGACCCTTGGCTCTGATACCAACTGAA
>NW_027355364.1:0-746 GCF_012295235.1 Primulina huaijiensis
GAGGTAGACACCTTGTCTTGAGAAATTTTGGAAGTCATTAACAAATTTGGGACTAAGCGGATATGTGTATTGGAATTATTTTATCCAAATCCATTTGGACTAGGTAAGTTTGAATTTCAAATTTATGAGATATTGGTTCAGACGGAAATTTTTGGGTGAAACAAAAACAAAAGGGAATTAGTTGTGTTCAACATAAGTTATCAATGAATGAATATTAAGATTTTTATCGACTAAGAAATCTAAATTTTTGATATGGGAACTCTAGAATTCTGTGGGTTATAAGTGAAGTTGATTTATTAGAGTTAGTCCAACATTAACAGGGGATAAATTATTAAGTTTTTACGCTGGTATTAATAAAGCATTGAGGATACGTAAGAATGCGATGTTCGTTCCAATGAGGAAAGTCCAAGGGTCTTAGGCCTCAACTATATTGTAATTAGGATTTGAAGGACTTTAAAATATAGGTAGGAGATTGATATGATATATTTTGGGTTTTATGGATTAACGTTACTCGAGGATTAAGATGTGCAACAATTTTATATTTGGGGTATACTTGTAAATAGTAAGTTACGTAAGGTTGGTGCCGTAAGATAAGGAATCGATCAGTAAATTGTGGTGCTAGGGTTTCATAGGTTGAACTGCATAAATGATAATGTAATAGGTTGATGAACATTATGAGTATAGTATAAAAATAAAAAAAAAATAAAAAAAAGTAAGGTGTGATAAGTTTGAGCACCCATTTCTAG
>NW_027355365.1:0-443 GCF_012295235.1 Primulina huaijiensis
TAACTCATTAAGGTAGTGTCCAGTCCAAGGCCATAGGCTAAAAGATAACCAAGAACTCACACAAGCCTTCTGAACCGGACTCACAGTTGCTGTCAAAGAATGAAATTGCAGCAGCAGCTATGTTGCTGTTTCGGGGTGAAACTCTGAAACAGATGGAAGTGGACTTGAACCACCAAGCAGAGACTCTTACCAACATTCTAATGAATGGCTTGGACCGTGGCTAAGGGCTAAAAGCCAACCACAACCCTAGCAAACACCTAGGACAATTACAGCACCCAACCGAGAATACAACTTTCTGTGTAGTGTGATGTATTGACTTGTTTTACTGTCTTGGGTCATTCCAATGGTCATTCGATTGACCATGGCTCGATCTAGACATGATGGAGTGTTGTAT
The DNA here is from genome assembly GCF_012295235.1 of Primulina huaijiensis. NCBI lineage: Eukaryota > Viridiplantae > Streptophyta > Magnoliopsida > Lamiales > Gesneriaceae > Primulina > Primulina huaijiensis. The sequence goes on from NW_027355365.1 coordinate 395, forward strand.
GAATCTTGGCTACGGGCTAGGAGCCAACCATAATCGAATCTACACCCTA
>NW_027355366.1:0-492 GCF_012295235.1 Primulina huaijiensis
ACGCAAGCAAGGAGAAGATCCTCCAAAATCTGGATAACTCTCTCTAACTGACCATCTGTCTGAGGGTGGAAAGCTGTGCTAAACAACAACTTCGTACCCATCGCTGAATGCAAACTCTTCCAAAAAGAGGAAGTGAATCTAGGATCTCGGTCAGATACTATCGAAACAAGAATACCATGCAGTCGGACTATCTCCCGGATATACAACTCTGCATACTGAAGCATGGTGAAAGTCGTCTTAATCGGCAAGAAGTGCGCTGATTTGGTAAGACGATCAACAATCACCCATATAGCATTCGATCCTCTGACTGACTTCGGCAAACCGACAACAAAATCCAAGGTAACATTCTCCCACTTCCACTCGGGAATTGGAAGGGGCTTGATTGTACCTGCTGGTCTCTGATGCTCTATTTTCACAAGCTGACAGGTCAGACACTCGGATACAAAGCGTCTGATGTCCTTCTTCATTCCGGGCCACCTATACAATAACTGC
>NW_027355367.1:0-258 GCF_012295235.1 Primulina huaijiensis
ATATAATAAAACGAGGTAAAAAGGCGATAATAAAAGTTAATTTCATTGCAAAGAGTACTTCTGAACAAATGATTCTCCAGACTTCCTTTTGAGAAGTGAGAGAATTAGTGGACGGAAGCTCACTGTATATTCATACAATAGTTTTAAACTATATAAATACAAGTACAAGTTTTGATAAAAAGGAAGGTCCGAAACTAATTTCATATGTCAATTTCTAATTATGTCAATCAATGTGTATGATGATCCTTGATTTGAGTG
>NW_027355368.1:0-272 GCF_012295235.1 Primulina huaijiensis
AAAACGCCTCTGTAGCTCATCATTCATAGAAGCCTGCATATAACAACTGGCTTTCAAGTCATGGTCACACCATTCCTTGTAAGTCTGCAATTCCTCAGGAGTGCAGCCAATCAGTTAGTGTATATGCAATCCTTTCCGAGTTCAAGACGATCTTTAGGTTTTTAGCCAAGTGAGATAATTAGGTCCGGTTAATACGTGCTTTTTGAGTATAGCAGACAGCGAAATCTGAATCGAAGACATTGTCAATAAATTGTACTGAAAAGTAAACAGAT
>NW_027355369.1:0-675 GCF_012295235.1 Primulina huaijiensis
CCTTTAGGTACGGGTAATTTCATTGTATATTGCGATGCATCTCACGGAGGGTTAGGATGTCTTCTTATGCAGCGACAGCATGTTATTGCCTATGCTTCGAGACAGTTGAAGCCACACGAGACTCGATACCCCATTCATGATCTTGAATTGGCGGCTATTATCTTTGCACTGAAGATATGGCGACACTATCTGTATGGCGAGAAATTTGAGATCTACTCTGATCACAAGAGCTTGAAATATCTGTTTTCTCAGTCAGAATTAGATATGAGACAGCGTAGATGGCTTGATCTACTGAAAGACTTTGATTGCGAGATCAAGTATTATCCAGGGAAGTCGAATGCAGCAGCGGATGCTTTGAGTCAAAAGGTATGTTCCTTATCCTTGTCGACGATAGGTGTTTCTAATATGATAGAAGATTGTTGCTTTTCTGGATTAGCATTTGATACAGATAGTAGACCGTTGCGACTTGCCACTATTCGGTGTGAACCAGATTTGATTGTTCGCATCAAAGAGGCCCAAAAGACCGATCAGAGTGTTCAGAAGTCGATTGATATGGTCAGATCAGGACATATTTCTGAGTATCAGGTACGTGATCATGTGTTGTATGTGAATAACCGTCTTGTAGTGCCGGATGTTACAGATTTGAAACAGCAGATATTGTCAGAAGCGCACTGT
>NW_027355370.1:0-19987 GCF_012295235.1 Primulina huaijiensis
TCCACAACGTTTGCCAGTTAGTATGATTTCATCAGTTGAAGTTTTCACTGAACATGAATTTTTGTCAAATTGTACTGAGAATCCACTGTCGCATAACTGACTGATACTAATCAAGTTATACTTCAGGTTTTCTACTAATAGAACATCTTTAAAAGTAAAGTTACCATGGATAAGCTTACCCTTAACCACAGTTCTACCTTTGTAATTGTCCCCGAAACTGATGTTTGGACCACTGTATTTGGTCAGTTGAGACAGCACACTTGCATCTCCTGTCATGTGTGGCAAACATCCACTGTCCAAATACCATATTGAGTTCTTGTTTGTACCTGTTATCTGCAATCACACACATAATAAAACTTGGTACCCATACTTATTTGGGTCCTGAGCTGATTAGTCCCTTAGGAACCCACACTTGGATTAGTCTAACAGACTTTCCAGNATTTTTGGCTATAACCAATCCCATATCTTCTAGCCTTGTTCATATTTACAGTAGGTTGCTCAATCAGCTTACTAGGCTCAATTTGTTCTTGTACTACTGCTGATTTAACAAAGTGAATATATTTCTCTTTGTCTATTTTTAGCTTTGGTTGAGTATCATTTGGACACATTTATCCTTGAGTGTTGAACCCTAAACCAATTTTATCAGAAACTGATTTTTGTGAATTCTGCATTTCACTTAGTGCAGTAGATGACTTGTTCCAAGATTGAATGAGCTCAGTCTGTTTTGAGTTTTCAAGAATCAACTTTTGGATTAATAACTGATCTTTGTTTCTTTCTGCTTTTAACTCAGCAATTTCCCTTTTCAGACTCAACCCGTCAACTGATTCATCAGTTTTGGTTTTATTGTCTGTGGGATCAGTTTGCTTTGCTTTGATTTTTTCGAATAATGATGCAAGCTTTTGATATTCATTTACCATATCATGTAGTGTTAGAATGAGTTCTTCTTGTGTAAAGTCAGTTGAGCTGAAATCAAACACCTGTTGACTAGATGATTTTTCTTCTGCGTCATTAGCCATCAGGCACTTGTCTTCCTCATCATCACTAGAGCTGCATGAGCTTACTGGTTCTGACTCCTCACTGTCAGTTTCTGCCCATTTAGATTTGCTTTCTTCGGCTAAGAGTACCTCATGTTTCTTTCTGAAGGACTTCTTATCATCCTTGGGTTTTCTTTTGTTCTCATATGATTTCTTTCTTCTATGAGTTGGGCCTTGACTGTCCTTCTTGGGTTTAGGATAGTCAGCAATGAAGTGACCTGATTTGCCACAATTGTAACAAGCATTTGTTTCATCTTTGGAGTTTTTTATTTGGTATGACTTCTGAAAGTTTCCTTGATTCTTTCTCATGAACCTCCCAAACTTTTTGATGAATAGTGACATAGCATCATTGCTTAACTGATCAGCAGATTTCTCAACTGCACTAGTTGGTTCTGTTCTGACAGCAGCTAGAGCAGTTGTGGCTGCAGGTGTGGATGGTTCTCCTTATCTGGTTTGCAGTTCTAACTCATAAGCTTTAAGATCAGCAAATAGATCATGAAGTTCAATCTGGTTCAGGTCTTTGGATTCTCTCATTGCCATAGTTTTGACATCCCATTCTTTGGGAAGACCTCTCATTACCTTCAGCGCAACCTCTTTGTTTGTATACACTTTTCCAAGTGCATTTAACTCATTGATGATACTGCTTACTCTTTCATCATACTCGTGCATTGATTCTCCTGCTTTCATTTTGATATTATCAAACTTCTGAACTGCAACTGAAAGTTTATTTTCCTTGGTTTGATCATTTCCTTCACAAAACTGGATCAGTTTTTCCCAAATTTCTTTGGCTGTCTTACACATCTTTAATTTGCTGAAAGTTATTTTGTCCAGCGTCTTGTACAGAATGTCTTTAGCCACATTATCAAGATTGGCTTTTCTTTTATCTTCAGTTGTCCATTCTTCTCTGGGCATTTCTATTCTTTGTGGTGCCCCTTCTGTTATGGCAACTGCTGTATTAGTTTTCAGAATCTTTTTGGGTCCATCAGTTATGACATACCCCATGTCATCATCTTGTGCAGCTAAATGAGCCTGCATTCTGATTTTCCAATCATCAAATTCTTCTCTGAAGAACATAGGGATTTTGTTGAATGAAGTCATGCTAGCAAGTTTATAGATCAAAAGTATTCAAGAACAAGATTCAAATGGCTCTGATACCACTTGATAGGATCGATTAACGTATCAATAGTGTTTAGAAGGGGGGGTTGAATAAACACTCACAATTAAAAAGAATCTTTTCGAATTTTGAATTCAATTTGGTGACAAACTTATTCTCGGAATCTTGTTGGTCAATGACAATCAGTTAAACTAAGAGTAGTTGCGGAATATAACTGACTGAAAGATAGAATACAAAACTGAAATAAAGTACGCAAGGATTGTTTCTGGATGTTCGGAGATTTGAATCACTCCTACGTCACCCCTTCTATCTCAAGGATAGGATTTCCACTAAAAGACTTTGATCGAATACAAGACTTGTACTGACCCACTTCAGTTTGGACTTAACACTGCCAAAACTGAAACTCTTAGCACACAACAGCTTTTATCAGTTCGTGACTGATCTTAGCACAACTGATATATTCTTGATTGAATTACAAAGTGTAGCTTTAGATGCTACTGATATATCTGATATACGTGAGCTGTGAATTGTGATTTTAGCAGCGTAACAGCAAGCTTCAATAATGCGTTGATGGTTCTACTTCTCAGCTGCTTTGTTCACATATTTATATGCTTCCTTTCCAACGGTAACTTGAGATGAATTTGAATCTTTGTATCCGTTGATTTTTTACTTGATTATTCTTTGGATATTGTTTCCTTCCTTTATTGTGATTTAAAAACCGATTCACCATGGACCAAGCCTCCACAAGGGCAACTTAGTCACGTCTTAGACATGATAGGGAAGTGTTCTAACCATGGCTATAGGCCTTTAGGGCAGCCAAGATCAGAAACTCTCCTTGACAGCAAAACAGAAAAAATTTTCGAAACTCAAATGGCATGAATGAAGAGTTGCTGTCATTTTCGGTTTCTAGCATGCATGGGGCTTGTTTGAATGGACCAATATGGTCTTGACACACCCTAGTATGTGTCTATACGCAGCCTAGTGAGCCTGGACACGAGCCCTCCACCTGAAACAACAGAAACAATCGAACACGTGAAAGACAAGAGGGGCCGAGAAAAAAAATCTGTGCAACCTTCCTTAAAAATTCTGTCATGTATTTCGTTTTCCCCCATAATCATGTACTGATGCTAATTAAAATTAGTTATACGAATTGATTGAAGAGTCAAGAATGATAGAAACATGCCTGGAAATTTAGTGTTGAAAAAAAAAACAAACGAGTGACGATTACGGCGCGGAGGAGACGGAGTGCACTTTTCCTTCTTTCTTGCTACTCGATTTTGTTCCTAATCCCTCACTGAATTCTCACGTTTTTCTCTCTATTTAATTCTGAAATTTTCGAAAATAAGGTAGGGAGAATGGCTAGGGAAAATAGGGAAGATGGCAAGATAAAGGAATTGAAAATATTCTTTCTATCTACTAGTTTGAGAGATAAGGAAAAATACAATGATATCAAAGATTTTTCTTGAGGAACAAATACAATGATATCAAAGATTAAATCTCCTAAAGGAAGTGACCGATTTTTATTAATTAAATGGGGAAAGATATTGCTAGATATACATGGTAGGATATTGCTTAAATATTAATTAAATGAGATTTAAATTGAGGGAATTATCTACCATGAAATGGATAGGGAAAGATATTAATTAAATGGGTTGACAACAAATTTTTAAATTAATTAAAGGTAGGGCCGAAAAATTTAATAGAAATGGAGGGGAAAAATATTTCTTAAATGTTGTATTTTAAATCTTTAGTGTTTTATTTACTCATTAAATATTTTAGAGAATTAAGGATTTAATTATTGGACTTTATTTACTACTTATATCAACTTATTTAAATAATTCCTTAAACTTTCTTTTACAACAAATTAACTTATTATTTATCTTAAATAAATTTTAGGAAATGTTTTCTTAATATTAAATTTTATCTCTTTACTCCAACTTCAGTCCGGCCTTACTTAATGAACTAAAAAGCTAACAATTAAACTACTGCACAAAATAAATTTAAAGAAAAGAATCTAAATACTCAAGCAATAAAAATCAGTTTAATTTAAATACTAGGAATTATGCATGGCTTAAATACGTAGTCTAATTTACGGGTTCTACAATCCTCCCCCCCTTAAAAGAAATTTCGTCCTCGAAATTAGATCTCACCGAATAACTCAGGATAACGACTCCTCATCTTTGGCTCAGACTCCCATGTAGCTTCCTCCTCTGAATGGTTGAGCCATTTGACCTTCACTCACTTAACCAGCTTGTTCCGAATCTTCTTCTCCTGTCTGTCTAAGATCTGCACTGGTCTCTCCTCATAAGACTGGTTCGGAGTGAGCTGCAAGGGTTCAAAATTCAGGACATGCGAAGGATTTGTCATGTACTTCCTCAGCATAGAGACGTGGAACACATTGTGTACTCCGGCCAGATTTGGCGGAAGAGCAACACGATAAGCTAGCGTCCCAACCCTGTCGAGGATCTCAAATGGTCCAATAAATCTCGGACTGAGCTTCACTTTCTTCCCGAATCGCATGACACCCATCATAGGTGCCACTTTCACAAAAACATGGTCGCCAACGGCAAACTCTAGATCTCTCCTACGTTGATCTGCATAACTCTTCTGTTTACTCTGAGCAGTCCTCATCCTATCCCGGATCTTGACTACTACATCGGCAGTCTGCTGAATGATCTCTGGACCCAACTCTGCTCTCTCCCCTACTTCATCCCAATGAATAGGGGATCTGCACTTGCGACCGTACAGTGCTTCATACGGAGCCATACCTATAAACGATTGAAAGCTGTTGTTATAGGTGAACTCCACTAATGGCAATTCGACTCCCAACTCCCGGAGAAATCGATAACACAAGCACGGAGAAGATCCTCCAAAATCTGAATGACTCGCTCTGACTGCCCATCTGTCTGAGGGTGGAAAGCTGTGCTGAACAGCAACTTCGAATTGAAAGTCGTCTTGATAGGCAAGAAGTGCGCTGATTTGGTAAGAAGAACGACAATCACCCAGATAGCATTCGATCCTCTGACTGACTTCAGTAAACCGGTCACGAAGTCCATTGTAACATTCTCCCACTTCCACTCAGGAATAGGAAGAGGCTTGAGCAAACCTGCTGGCCTCTGATGCTCTGCCTTCACTAACTGACAAGTCAGACACTCGGCTACAAACCGTCTGATGTCCTTCTTCATTCCTGGCCACCAATCTAGTAACTGCAGATCTTTGTACATCTTCGTACTCCCAGGGTGAATAGAGTACGGTGTCATATGGGCCTCTGATAGAATATCCGCTCGAATGGAATCACTGCTAGGAACCCATATCCTGTCTCGGTATCTCACAATACAGTCACTAATTGAATACAAGCCACAGCCCTTGGCCTCATCTCTCTGCTTCCACTTTGCCAACTGCTCATCTGCTGACTGATCACTGCGAATACGGTCTAGGAGAGAGGACTGAATAGTCAAGGTAGATAGACGGTGAACTTTACCTTGAGGATATGCCTCTAGATCAAACCTCTGCATCTCAGACTGAAGAGGTCTCTGAATCATCAAATGGGCCATCACTGCAACTTTCCTACTCAGTGCATCCGCAACTACATTAGCTTTACCCGGGTGGTAGCTAATGTCACAATCATAATCTTTCACAAGCTCCAACCATCGCCTCTGACGCATATTCAGCTCTTTCTGCGTAAAGAAGTACTGGAGGCTCTTATGGTCGGTAAACATCTGGCACTTCTCTCCGTACAAATAATGCCTCTAGATCTTCAAAGCAAATACAATGGCTGCCAACTCTAGGTCATGAGTAGGGTAATTCTTCTCATGAGTCTTCAACTGACGAGAAGCATATGCTATCACCTTCCCATGCTGCATCAATACTGCGCCAAGACCGAGCTTTGAAGCATCGGTATACAGAACAAACTCACCGGGCCCTGATGGCATGGCCAAAGCTGGTGCTGAGGTAAGAGCTTGCTTCAAAGTATCGAAGCTCTTCTGGCACTCATCGCTCCACACAAATTTCACATTCTTCTTGGTCAATGCTGTGAGTGGAACTGCGATGGAAGAAAATCCCTGAATGAACTTCCGGTAATATCCTGCTAGGCCAAGAAAACTGTGGATCTCAGATGCATTCTGCGGCACAACCCAGTCTCTGACTGCTGCAACTTTCGCTGGGTCAACCTCAATACCACTGCTAGAAACAATGTGGCCTAAGAACGCCACCTTCTCCAACCAGAATTCTCACTTACTGAACTTTGCAAACAATTTGTGCTTTTGTAAGGTCTGCAGCACTGTTGTCAGATGTCTGCCGTGATCCTCTTGATTCTTCGAGTAGACGATAATGTCGTCTATGAACACTATCACAAACTGATCAAGATACGGTTGAAATACGCGATTCATGAGATCCATGAAGATTGCTGGCGCATTCGTCAGACCGAACGGCATCACAAGGAACTCGTAGTGGCCATAACGAGTCCTGAAGGCAGTCTTGGAAACATCACCGTCTTTCACCCTCAACTGGTGATAACCGGAACGCAGATCAATCTTGGAGAATACCGAAGCCCCTTGCAACTGGTCAAATAGATCTTCGATCCTCGGGAGTGGGTATTTGTTCTTCACTGTAACCCTGTTCAACTCCCCGTAATCAATACAAAGTCTCATGGATCCATCCTTCTTCTTCACAAACAAGACTGGCGCGCCCCATGGTGAGAAACTCGGTCGAATGAACTCCTTGTCGAGAAGTTCTTGAATTTGCTTTTTCAGCTCTGCCATCTCTGTCGGCGCTAGTCGGTACGGTGCTTTTGAGATCGTTACCGTACCTGGCATAAGTTCAATAGAAAACTCCACCTCTCTCTCGGGTGGCATACCAGAGACGTCCTCAGGAAAAAGGTCTAAGAAATCTCTAACAATCGGAACATCTGCGGCTAACTGACTGGGTGTCTCGGGGACAGATATAAAAGTTGCTAAAAACGCTCGACACCCTCTATGCATGAGCTTCCTAGCCTGGACATAAGGAATAATGCGCGGTAAGGGAAAGTACCTGTCCGGCTCAAATAAGAACCGTGTCATCACAGGCGGTCAGACTAGAACAGATCTCCGCCGAAAGTCTATCAACACTCTGTTCTGCAATAGCCAATCCATGCCTAATATGATGTCCAACTCTGGCATCGGCAAGACAATCAGATCCGCATAAACAAGGTTGCCCTGAAGCTCCAGATCTATGTCTCGGATCACATTGGTGGCTGTCATCTCCTCTCCCGAAGGCAGTACCACTTTGTAGGCTACGTCTAGCCCAATGGTCTTAACTTTGAGAAAATTCGCAAAGACCTCAGAAATAAATGTGTGAGTAGCCCCTGAATCTATCAGGGCTTTTGTAGCTGAGCCAGCTATGAAAATTCTCCCTGAAAGGTTAGAACACTAGCTGAACCCAATAATCACAAAACTAACTTATAGACATGCAAAGGCCAAAGTTCTTCTAACTTAAATTCCCCAAAAATAATACTGAGTAGAGCATGCAATCCTATCGCAATACTAGGTTCAAAACCTCACCCAAAACATTAAATCCCAAATATAAATTTAAAGCTTGAAGGTACATGTCATAAGCATGGTATCGGGGTTCATCTCCGCTGCATGGAGAGCAAATACCCTGCCTTGGGTAGACAGATTCCTCTGAGGGCACTGCGGTAGTACGTGGTCTGGGCTACCGCACTTGTAACACTTCCCAGAGCCATACAAACATACTCCAGGATGGCGGCGTGAGCATTTAGGACAGATCGGATGCTCAATAGGCTTAGGGACTGCACGTCCCCGCTGCGGCTGCTGCTGCTGGTGGCCTCTATTTCTGGGCGGGCCATGGAAAGGCCTCTTATTCTGCTGCTGATGCTGCTGAGGAGAAGGGCGGTGTGGTACTTGGACTGGGCGCTTGCCCTGGCGGTCTCTCTCGATATCACGCTGATCCTGCTCTGCAGCTAGAGCTCTGGAGAGAGCGACCTCATAAGTAGTAGGGTCAGATACCCTAACATCACGGCGCAAGATCGGCTGTAAACACACCAAGAAATGCATTAGCTTGGCCTTGGCATCATTCGCGATCAGGGGTACAAAATGACAACCCCTCTCAAACTTACGGATGAACTCCGTAACAGTCAGATCTCCCTGTCTCAGGCTCATGAACTCAGTGGTCAACCTGGTGCGCACTTCCTCAGTAAAATATTTGGAGTAGAATACCTCCGCGAAGCGCGCCCAACTCAGCGTAGCCAAGTTCAGGGCTACTGATGCTCCTTCCCACCATAAGCGGGCATCTCCTCCGAATAAGTAGGTGGCACATCGGACTCTATCTGCATCTCCAAGCTCCTTGAACTCGAAGATAACCTCGAGGGACTTGATCCAGCCCTCGGCAATCATGGGGTCCGTTGTCCCTGAAAACTCCTTAGGACGCATATTCATGAATCTCTCATAGAAAGCCTCAGGCCCTATCGGCCTGGTCGCCACAGCATTGTTCCCCGCAAACTGTGCGAAGAACTGAGTCATCCCAGCTAGCATCTGGGCATTCATATTTGGTGGAGGGGGTGGAGGTCCGTTCCCCTCCTGTCTCTGCTCCTCCCTGTCCTCATGACGAGGCTCATCATCACCTCTCGGGCGTCCAAATTGGCGTCTAGGAGGCATACTGTTCCATATATAACCCATACGTAACCAACATGCATAATTCCATAATTTATTTAAATGTAAATAAATACTGAACGATTAAAATCTGAACGTAAAAATATTTCATGAGAACATGCAGTTAAAATAATTCCGGCTTTAAATAAAATGCATGAATGTAAAACTTACAGACCGAAGACGTGACTTCGTGAGCTTCTCGAGGTCAGTAGTAGTGCAACCCTTTACAGAATCATTGCTTTGATACCACCTATAGAGGCCTCAAAATTCGTACCTGAAAATTTGCGGAAAATTTAAAAATTTTCTTTTTAAATAATTAAAATGTCTCGTTCATATATTAAACTGATAAATAAATTTTAATATTTAAAATGGCAGCGGAAGTAAATGTTTGTTTGCAAAAATAATAATTTAAAATAATCCAACAACGTAAAAAAATGTTTGAGCCTAAAAGTAGTAAATGCTGAAAATGAGGTCATCGGGTTCCACTATAGCCGACCCAAGCTAGCTCACTGGTCCCCGCCCTCGGTCCCGACTTCATCAGTACCTACAACAATCAAGTCTAGTGAGTCTAAAGACTCAGCATGCATATATCGTAAATAACAAGTAAATAGATAGTAAAATCGCATACAAGTGAAAATATCTTGTAATGAGATGTAACGTAAAATATTATTTCAACAGTAATTATAATACGTGCATAACTAAACTGAAAATATCATAAGTGGAAATGTTTGCTCCTTGGAGCCCTGTAATGAAATAGCTTGTGATAGGATCGATTAACGTATCAAGAGTGTTTAGAAGGGGGAGGTTGAATAAACACTCATAATTAAAAAGAATTTTTTCGAATTTTTAATTCAGTTTGGTGACAAACTGATTCTCGGAATCTTTTTGGTCAATGACAATCAGTTAAACTAAGAGTAGTTGCGGAAAATAACTGACTGAAAGATAGAATACAAAACTGAAATAAAGTACGCAAGGATTGTTTCTGGATGTTCGGAGATTTCAATCACTTCTACGTCACCCCTGCTATCTCAAGGATAGGATTTCCACTAAAAGACTTTGATCGAATACAAGACTTGTACTGACCCACTTCAGTTTGGACTTAACACTGCCAAAACTGAAACTCTTAGCATACAACAGCTTTTATCAGTTCATGACTGATCTTAGCACAACTGATATATTCTTAATTGAATTACAAAGTGCTAACACGCTCAAAGTGTAGATTTAGATGCTACTGATATATCTGATATACGTGAGCTGTGAATTGTGATTTTAGCAGCGTAACAGCAAGCTTCAATAATGCGTTGATGGTTCTACTTCTCAGCTGCTTTGTTCACTTATTTATATGCTTCCTTTCCGACGGTAACTTGAGATGAATTTGAATCTTTGTATCCGTTAATTTTTTACTTGATTATTCTTTGGATATTGTTTTCTTCATTTATTGTGATGCGGCGTCTTAACTGCTTTCACCGAAATGCGTTGTTCTAAGCTGTATTGATTTAAGTGCGGCGTTGCAATCTTCTATGTCTCTTTGTCGGTTGATCGTTCTTTCCCGAGACATGTTCAGTTGAAGGGTGCTTTTGCATAAATCAGTTTCCAACTGATCAGTTAGCTAATTTCAGTTATTAAGTCCAGTTGTTGAATGTACTTGTGCGTATCAGTTGGTTGATCAGTTTGTCAAACTACAGAATCCAGAATTTGGTTTTCAACAATTTCCCCCTTTATGGTGTTTGACAAAACTCAACAAATAATAATAACTGAATTCTTTTATAGATAAAATAAGAGATTGATCATCTGAATCATATATGTAGATAAAATAAGAGATTGATCAACTGAATCATATATGTAGTTAAATAGGAGATTGATCAACTGAATCATATATGTAGATAACATTTTCGAAGCTTGGACGAAGTTTAGAACACATACTTTTGCCAAGCAGCTGAAGAAGAAGTCCAAGCTGAACACATTTATCAAATTGGAGACAACTGTTCTGAGAGTGGTCAAGGCTGCAACAATAACTCAGGCCTTGGAGAACAACAACTACTTCTTTGATCAAGTCCGAGCTAAAAAGTTGGACCAACTGATCGAAAAATTGAAAGCCAACTATATTCCCCCAAGTCCAACTGCATACAATGATCGAACTGTGATCACTCAGCTAGAAACTGATCTATTAACTCTGCAATCCCAAATATAATTTTGGGAGACGGATCAGGAACTTGTTATTCATGAAGGCACTTCAGAAGATGAAGAAGCTGATTCACCTTCTCGGCACAGTGAACCATCTCCTGTACAAGCTGCTACAACTGACGAGCCAGTTCAGAATGTGCCTCAACCTACTGCTGCTGATCATCAAATATATTCAGAAGCTGACTTGACACTTGCAAATGTTGATGAGATCATTCAGCTAGTAGTGAAAGAACTCCCAACCAATGCAGCTTCAACAGAATCAGTTGATATCTCAACTGATCAAGCACTTGTTACATCTCCTCTCCTTGTATCTGCTGAACAACAGGTTCGAACTGATGTGCTCATTCAATCACATGATGAGCGGACTGAAGTCAATGATGTCACTGAGGAAACTCAGTTGCCTGATTATCCGCAGAAAGACTCAGTTAACCAACAGCCAGAACAATCAGTCACTGATCCATCGACTGAAACACAACTGACTCAGCCAGATAGCCCTTCTACTGCTCTTATTCTACCTTTTTCCCTTCAAGTTCAACAAGAAGTACAAATGGAGGATGCGCCTGAGCTTACACAAGAGGTTCCAGAGGTATCTGAAAGAACTTTGGTGATATTTGATCAACCCTCCAGAGAACAAGAACCAGGGACGTCTGAACAAGCCTCTCCTCCTCCTTCCTCCGACATGGATTTAGTCCTTGAAGAAATTCAGAACATGCAGCTCAATATGCAGTAGATGATTACTGAAATAAAGAAAATTCAATCCACACAATTATCTCATACTGTCAAATTGGATTTTTCAACTCAATTTGATTCAGCAAAACTGAAAGCTATTCAAGCAAACATGGAGTCTCTTGCTCGAACTGTTCTTGAGTTGAATAATAACAAAGGTCTAGATCAAAGTCTCTACACAACTCAGGATGTCATCAGTCAAAGAGTTGAGCGACTAGAATCTTCTGTTTCAAATAAACTAGATTTGATGCAGAATCTTTTCCAATCTACTGCCTCAAGTATCTCCTCAGATGTCAAAATTCTTTCTATTGACGTTCGAAGACTATCTGAGGAGGTGGCTCTGTTTGACAAAAAAGGGAAGAAATCAAAGAAATGCTAGAACAGCACAAGAAATCCTCTTTTCAGAAGTAGCCATTTCTGTACTCACGAAGTACATGATTCAGTTGATCAATCTCCTATTCATTTTTGATGCAGCAAAGGCATTGACCTGTTCCCATATGAGGTCAATATGAGTTTGAATAGCATTTGAGGACCTTGGTTCTTTGATCATCTTGCCCTTTCCTTTCTCATCAGTAAGAATATGTGGAATGTTTAGTCCAGAGTGGGTAGAGTCCACTCTTTCCTGAATAACAATTCCCTTAGATCGAGCAGGAGCAAGAATTGAAGGTCGTTTGATTTGAGTCAAGGGAGCTGAAGCGTTTGCTGATTTTTTCTCCTTATCAGCAGGAATTGCGGTCAAGGGAACAGCCTGAATAGGCTGTTGAGTATCTGATGCCTTTGGTTTCTCAGGAACAGCTGTCAGCGAAGCCACTGGCTTTGTTTTCTAAGTCTTTTGCTTCTTGGTGATCAGCTGAAAAGGTGTTTCCTCAGAATCTGATCCACTGACAATCAGTTTCCTCTTGGTAGATTTAAGTTGGGCCTAAGACCTAGCCTTTTTAACGGATTTGGGAGCAGCCTGCTGCGTCCCAATCTCTTTCTTGATCTTCACGAATTGATCAGGAGACAGTTCCAGTTTGGTTTTTGGTGGCAATATGTTCTTGGCAGAGAATACCTTAAACTTGGATAACTTTTCAGCATTGTCAGCCACTAAACCTTTTGTTTTCAGTAGATAACTGATTTGAACTGCATAACCTCTGGACTGCTTGGTAGATTGAAGCATATTTCGCAAAATACTGAAAATAATATGCCTCCAGTTCATTTTCTTCTCTGCCATTATCACGGTCATGGCTTGAAATTTTTCAAGAGTAAGGGCTGCAAATGAACCAGCCTTAGCCAGAATGCCCTTGGCAACAATATCAGCCAGCAATTGAATTTCTGGCTTCAGTTTTTTCTTAGGATCGGAGACTTTGATTTTCCGTCCATCAGCAGATAACAGAGATTGCATTTCTTCAATATCAGCAGTTCGTACCTCAGAGAAGCTGATAATTCCTTCAGTTGGTAGAGAGAAGATTTCCCCGAAAGTTTCTTCAGATATGATCATAAGCTGATTATTGATAGTAATAGAGATATTTCTATCAATAGTAACAAAACCCTTTGTATAGAAATCATTGATTTCCTTTGGATAGATGGTTTGTGAAGATTGCCCTAGAAACGTCTTCAGCCCAGCTGATTCTAGTTTCAGAAAAACATTCTTCACCTCAACCTCAGTTACTGATAAAACTGAATCGAAATCAATGGCCATAGCATTTAGAACGTGCGCGGAGATTTGGTTTGCCATTTCAGATAATGAAGAAACCTGTAATTTTCAAGAAATAAGCTTTGAGAAGGTATTTGCTCTGAGAAAATCTTTGTGCGTGTAAAAGAGAGAACTGAATCGAGGCGGGGAGAAATACACATGTGTGTGACTGTTCAAATTTTTGGACACGTGTCAGCCCATTTTTTTTAAAGTAAAAACGTGTGTACGTGTGCAAGAGTCGTGTATATAAGTTTAATGGCCCAAGTGGGTCCACGTAGTAAAATTCTATTTGTTATAATATCAGTCACATCACTTTGATTTAGGATATAATCATTCTTAATTAGTTAACGTATGTGAGAAGATTTGTAAAATAACCAACTGAACGATCAGTTGTGAAACTGATCCGTTTCAGTTGAGAATTTACAAACAATTGTCTTCTCAGTTAACCTCTTAAAAACTAATATTCCCCCTTAATGGGTGCGCAAAATAATTAAAAATGACGATAAAAATAAATTTAAAGTTTAAGGAATTTATTGTTTGCTGGAACGTGCACGGCCCTTCAGCTTCCATAACTCTCGGCTATAAATAGAAGTAACACAGTTAGTTTCAGTCATATTAGTGAAATATTTAAGATAAAAGAAATGGCTGGTGCGAGTAGCTCGAGTGCTTCGCCGTTTTCTCTGGAGGCCAGGAAGGCTGAGATAGAAGATGAAGTCTTCTATGAGAATCTTCAGTACTGGGAGAAGTTACAAGAACTTGAGTTCTTGTATAACACTGGAGAGGCTACCACTCCTAAATGGGTGGCAGAGGTGAGGAAGGTGCGGGAGCACTTGCACATAACTGAGTGGATTGACGTCTTTAAGGATGGTCATAGTCATCAGCTGATGCTCCGGAAGGAATTGAAGTTCCTGAGGCACATAGCTTATTCACACAGCTTTTCCAAGACGTCCACTCCACCTTTATCCACTTGGTTGAAGATGTGGATAATTGATGCAGAGGAAAAATATTATGCTGTAATGCGAGCTAATGTTTATGCTTGAATAAAATATTTATCTGAGTTAATTTTGTCTTTTTCTTTTCTGCAAATTGGCAGTTTCATTAGTTTTTGTAAATGAATTACTAACTGAACAAATGAACTGTTAAAGAACCAATATTAGTTGACTGTAAACTGAAATCATTTAAGATTTAAAAACCAGACTGATATCAGTTGAAAAAATGAATCAACTGGTAATTAACAAACTGATATCAAATAAGCAATTGATAGATAAGGAACCTGGGTAATTGAGAAAAAGCTTTGTTGGCTTGAGACTCTTCAACTTCTTTGACATTAAATGTCACCTGTCTATAAATATGATAATAGCAGTGAGTTGTGAGATAATATCATTTAAACATGGCAAATTCAGATATTTCCGATGCTTGTAGTAGTACGCATGTTCACGTTACTGAAGAAACAAGTGCTTATTTAGAAGAGTTGAAGAAGAAGATGGAAGAATATGTCTTGAAAAAGGTGATGTCAACATGGTTCAAAATTCATGAGTTGCAGAGAATAAGTAGTAGTGGTGCGACTCCTTCTCGAGTTCAAGCAGCAACAGCTAGAAGATACTTGGAACGATTTGAAGTCAGACATGTTACAGAGCTTGTCGATGACAAGGTTCTGTTACAAGCAATGCTGTGGAAGGAGTGGCATGTGATTAAGAAGATTTCTATAACTAAATCATTCTCTAGAATCCGAATTTATGAATTGAACAATTTTATTACAGAATGGCAGGATTCAGTTGGTTCTGAATTGTCTACTGTAAGATGGAATCGTTTTTATTCTTAATAACATATCATTTTCAGTTTATTGTTGTGTCCTTATTTTCTGCAGACAATTTCATTAGTAAAGTAGCATTAACAATTTTCTTATGATAAATCAATTAAACCAAGAATATTGCGAAAGTAAGAAAACTTAGTCTCGGGTAATGGTTTGGTGAAGATGTCAGCTGCTTGTTGCTCAGTTGATATATACTCCAGTCGAATGTCCTTCTTCAAAGCATGATCTCTAATGAAGTGGTGTCTGACATCTATATGCTTTGTCCTTGAGTGAAGAACTGGATTATAGGTAATGGCAATTGTGCTCGTATTGTCACAAAATATGGGCGATTCATTTGTAATTACTCCATAATCTCTCAGTTGTTGCTGGATACAGATCAGTTGTGCACAGCAACTACCAGCAGCTAGATATTCTGCTTCAGTTGTTGAGGTAGCTATATATGTCTGCTTCTTGCTGAACCAAGAAATCAGTCGGTCTCCAAGAAACTGACATGATCCACTTGTGCTTTTACGATCTAGCTTACATCCTGCATAATCTGCATCTGAATATCCAACTAAATTGAAAGAAGAATCTTTAAGATACCATAATCCGACATCTTGTGTGCCCTTAAGATATTTCAAAATTCTTTTGGCAGCTGAGAAATGTGATTGCTTAGGATTTGCTTGAAATCTGGCACACATACAAACTGCAAAAACAATATCAGGACGACTAGCAGTTAGGTATAATAATGAACCTATTAAACCTCGGTACAGCATAGCCTCAACTGATATTCCCCCTTGATCAGTGTCCATTTTAACTGATGAGCTCATGGGAGCGGTTGCAGCTGAACATGATTCCATTCCAAATTTCTTTGTCAATTCCTTTGTATATTTAGTCTGACTGATGAATATACCAGTCTCTAGTTGCTTCTCTTGCAGTCCAAGAAAGAATGTCAGTTCACCCATCATGCTCATTTCAAACTTTTCTTGCATTAACTTAGCAAACTTTTCGCACAATTTGGGTTTAGTTTACCCAAATATAATGTCATCAACATAAATTTGAACAAGTAAGATATGATTATTTTTAGAAAATTTAAACAAAGTCTTATCAACTGATCCTACGGAAAAATCATGATCAGTTAGAAATTTACTTTTTCGAAATTTTCAAGACAATTATCAAATGTACTCCCAAAAATAGTTAAATCATCCATGAAAATCTCCAAACAATTTTCAACCATGTCTCTAAAAATACTTAGCATACATCTTTGAAATGTTGCTGGGGCATTGCATAAACCAAATGGCATCCTTCTGAATGTAAATGTTCCAAAAGGACATGTGAATGTAGTTTTTTCTTGATCTTCAAGTGCAATGGGAATTTGATAATAACCTAAATATCCATCAAGAAAACAGTAGTAGGGATGACCTGCCACTCTTTCTAAAATTTGATCCAAAAATGGTAATGGAAAATGATCTTTTCTAGTGGCATCATTTAATTTTCTGTAATCAATACACATACGCCAACTAGATGGGACTCGACTTGTTAACAATTCACCTTTTTCATTTTTTATCACTGTGATGCCAGATTTTTTTTGGAACTACTTGTGTTGGACTTACCCACTTACTATCGGAAATATGATAGGTAATTCCAACATCAAGTGGTTTGAGAACTTCAGTTTTCACAACATCTTTCATGTGTGGATTTAATCTCCTTTGTGGTTGTTGAGATGTTTTTGCATTTTCTTCTAAGTGAATTTTGTGAGTGCAAATTAGTGGATTAATGCCCTTGACATCTTTTAATGTCCAACCAATTGCATTTTTATGTCTCTTAAGCATATCAACTAATTTACCTTCTTGATCACTTGCTAGTTTGGAAGAAATTACCACCGGATATGTTTCATCTTCTCCAAGAAATGCATACTTCAATTCTTTTGGCAATGATTTTAACTCCAATATGGGTGGTTCATCTTTGTTCTCATATTTTGCCTCAAATTCTTTCTCTGATCCTGTTAACAAGTGATACCTGATAAAATCATCAAGATCAATTTAAATATTTTTTTAACAGTATCAATTGAACAAATATCTAATAGGTCACGAGTACTCCCTTCTTGAATGTTTTCTTCCACAAGAGTTTCAATAAGATTTTCATCTTCACTTTCATCTCCTTTGTCATGTGGTTGCTTACAAAGATTAAAAACATTAAGCTCCAAGGTCATGTTACCAAATGACAACTTCATTATTCCATTCCTGCAATTTATAAGAGCATTAGAAGTTGCTAAAAATGAACGACCCAAAATTATAGGAATTGCATTACAAGCTTCGATAGGTGGTGTATCTAAAACTATGAAATCGACAGGATATACAAAGTTATCAACTTGGACCAACACGTCTTCTACCATACCTCTTGGCACTTTAACAGATCTATCGGCAAGTAAAAGTGTTACCGAAGTAGGTTCTAACTCACCTATATTGAGTTCTTGATAAACTGAATATGGAAGTAAATTCACACTAGCACCAAGATCAAGCAAGGCTTTTTTAATCTTTCGTTCTCCAATAATGCATGAAATAGTAGGACAACCAGGGTCTTTGTATTTCAAATTATTATTATTTTGAATAATTGCAATTACTTGTTCGGCTAAAAATGCTTTTTTTTCACATTCAATTTTTTTTTCACGGTGCACAAGTCTTTCAAAAAATTGGCATATGATGGTACCTACTTTATTGCATCTAATAAAGGAATATTAACTTTTACTTGTTTAAAAATATCATCTATATCAGAATTCAAATTTGATTTTTTTGTATTTTTCGATACATGAGGGAATGGTGGTGGCACTATTTGTTGATCCTCTTCTTCGCAAGTTATGGGTTCCACTTCCTTACCCTTTGGAGTTTATTTATCATCATTTTCACAAGGTTCAAGAATGGATTTTTCCACTACCTTACCACTGCGAAGGGTAATAACAGATTTTACCTAATCCATCGGTTGAGTTCCAGAAGTTCCGGTTTGTGAATGATGATCCTTGGGATTAGGCTGTGGTTGTGAAAGAAACTTACCTTTTTCATGAACATTAAGTGCAGATGCAAATTTAGCAAGAGTATCTTTCAAAATCTGTCATGGTTTGAGCAGTTTGAGTATTGATAGACTCTTGCTTTGCAATGAAAGAATTCAATATATCTTCCAAGTTCCTTTTAGGTGGAGGAACATAAGGTGCATAATTTTGAAAATTTTTATTGATTTTGGAAATGTGGTTGTGAAAATTGTGCAGCATTATCATTCCTCCAACTAAAATTTGGATTATTTCGCCAACCAGGATTGTAATTTTGAGAAAATTGTTCAAAATTTGGCCTTTTGAAATTGTTCAAAACATTGGCTTGTTCATGGAGACATTCTTTAAAAGAGGGCAAAGTGGGACAATCTTTTGTAGAATGATCACTTGTATCACAGATGTGACACGCAATTTCTTGAACAGATATTAATTGACAATTCTTTTTCAATTCAAGTGCTTCAACTTTTCTTGCCAAATAAGTAAATCTAGCTTGCAGATCATGTTCATCTTTGAGGGTATACATACCTCCACCAGATGTGGGAGATTGAATCTTGTTTGATGGTTCGATTGTACCTATAGTGTCCCAATTTTGAGCATTTTCAGCTAATGAATCGAGATACTCAATTGCCTTGTTTGGATCTTTATCTTCAAATGCTACATTACACATAAATTCAACCATTTGCCTATCTTTAGGTGTTAAGCCTTCATAAAATTGAGAAACAACTCTCCAATTTTCAAAACCATGATGTGGACAAAGATTAAGCAATTCTTTATATCTATCTCAACACTGATAAAAAGTTTCTCCTTGTTTTTGAGTGAAAGTGATGATTTGCCTTTTGAAAGAATTTGTTCTATGAGATGGAAAAAACTTTTTCAAAAATTGTTGTTGCAATTCATCCCAAGTTCGAATGGATCCCGATCTAAGATTTTGTAGCCAAGTTTTAGCTTTATCTTTTAAAGAAAAAGGAAAAAGCTTAAGTCGAATGGTGTTCATGCTACAATTTAGATCATTATATGTGTTGCACACTTCTTCAAATTCTCGTAAATGCATGTATGGATTTTCAGAATCTAAGCCATGAAAGATGGGTAAAAGTTGGATAATACCAGGCTTAAAATTGAAATGAGATGCATCAGGGGGAAAAACTAGACATGAAGGTGCACTAGTACGTGTAGGATTCATGTGATCTCTAAGTGTTCTTCGCCTATCATGATCATGTTGAGATTGAATTTCATCTTCATTTTCCTGGATGGGTTCTTCCGCCATGTTTTGTAAAAATAAAGGGTTATTTCGAATGAGTCGACCACTAAGTGTACGTGACCAAATAATGCTCATGCAAATGCAAAAGAAAAAGAAGAAAAACACACAAAAACAATAAAAAATTCAAAGAAAGAAAATTAAATAGACTTGAAATTAAATTATACTTCCCCGGCAACGGCGCCAAAAACTTGTTGTGACTTTGATTGTTGCACTCCCAATAGCAGGTTGTCCGCAAGTAGTATAATTCGGTGAGTCCGATATCGTATCCACATGGAAGCTACGGTAATTACAAGTCCACTACAATGTCTTTTTGTTTTTGTTTTTGTTTTTGTTTTTCTTTTAGTTGTTTGAATCTTTAATTGGTAATTTTTAATTGTTCAAATTTTAATTTAAGTAGTTGAGATTAGAGGATCCACTCTTGATATTTTAAAAAATTTAACATTAATGAACATTATTGAAATCCACTTAATAAAATGGTTCCAATATATTAAATAATCATATTTATATTATGTTATAT